>NW_021145332.1:0-10353 GCF_002837175.3 Physeter macrocephalus
GTCGGGTGGACAGGCCAGTGCTGGCAGAGCGGCGGAGCACACGTGAGGCCGGATGGGGAAAAGAGGAAAGAGGTAGCTCCCGGCCCAGAGTTCAGAAGGCCAGCGGCTAGAGGCTTCCGCCGCATCTTGAGAAGAAGACAGTGACTGCCCATGTCCTGGGCCTGGAAGGGGGCCTGCAGGGAACCGCCAAGAGGCAGGCCCAGGGCAGCCTCAGCAGCACTGCTGTGTGGGGTGGAGGGGAGCAGAGGGGACCCATGTGCCCCATCAAGGCCCCAAAGCAGGCTCCCCAGAGGGCTGGGCCATGACCGGGACCTGTTGGGCCGTCAGGACGCGCCACCCCACCCACCGGCCTGTGCCGTATGCACATTCTGTGTATTTTACGTGTGCCTCCCTTGACCTGGGTGTGCATTTACACACGTAGGCATTGCTCTGCATTACCCGTACCTTCACGTAGCTGGGAAAGCTTTCTTTCTTTTTTTGTTTTTTTTTTTTCTCCCCAAAGAGCTTTAATTAAGACTTTAATAGAGCAAAGAGAGGTCAAAGTGTAGTCAGGGCCCAAATCAGAGGTAACAAAACCAAGCTGGATCCAGGCTGAAAATGTTGCCCGGAAAATCCACAGCTGGGAGCAAACCCTGGGAAGGCTTTCCGAGTTTGCGGGTGACCGTGTGATTTTCTCAGCGCGTGGTTCTGACTCTGCAGATTTCCCTGTCCTAGTGTGGAGGCAAAGGGGTTCCACCAGGGCGCCGCCCAGCCTGTGCCACCACTCTCAGGTGCCGCCGGCCCCCCACCGCATCTGCGTCTGAAGGAAGGGGCCCTGCATCTTGGTACAACTCACGGCAGAACTGGGGTCCTCTCCAGGGCTTCACCACGCAGCCGGCATCCTGGCAGGTCTCAGTCGAGGCCGACATGTGGGCACACAGCATCTGCTGCAGCCCCTGGAAATTACACATGTCAAACATGCAGCTGTCAAAGGAGGAAGAGGCCCTGAGGTGAGGCAGGCAGGACCTGAGGAGAGAGGCCAGGTCAGAAGGAACGAGGGGGCAGAACTTCCCGCTTCCTGCCACGGAGGACCTGGTCCCCCGCCATGGCCCTTCCTGCCCCCGCCCCGCCCCGCGCCCCGCACATACTCAAAAGCTCCGTGAGCGACCGTGAGCCGTCCACAGAACTCTGGCCCCGACACAAGTGTTCTGCAAGGCAGTGTCGCAAGATGGGGGAGATGCCTGGTTCTCCTGGCACCTGGAAGAGACCCACCCCAAACGCCCTAAGGACGGAGGCTCACCTCCACGCCCACCCCGCCCCAGCAGTCTCCCGGCTCTCGGCGCCCCCTAGTGGACAACATCTGAACACCAAGAGGTGGGAAAACCTGGAGCCGGGCGAGCAAGAGGCGGGGCTGTTCAGAATCGCCTGGGGATGACTGACTGACGGTGGGGCTGGGGGTGAACGCGGTGGCAATGAACTCTGCTGGGAACGGGAGCGGGGAGAAGAGTGACAGACGGGGGGGTGTGCAGCAGAGGAGAGAGGAGAAAAGGGGTGATGCCAGTCGGGGTTCTTAGTTCCTCGAAGGGGCAAAGGAGCAGGAGGGCGGAGACGGAGGCGGGGAGGTCCTCACTCCTGGTCCTCATCCTCCGAGGCCTGCCAGCTGCTACCCAGCTCCGTCTCATCTCGCGCTGGTCTGCCATCAGGCTTCCGGTTGTCGTTGCCACTGCCGCCATCATAGTTGCCACAGAAACCGCAGAGTGTGCTGGAGTAGGTGCTGCGGGGGGCCGGGGGGGGGCAGGAGGAGGAGGTCCCCTCGTCCCCTCCTGCTCACACCTCATCTTCCAGCCGTAACAAACTTCGTGCTGGCCCTAAGACATTCCACTTTTTCCCTCGCAATGACTGGTCACTATTTCTATAGTCTTTCTTTCCCTGGTTTGGCCATCTGGGGAGCTACTCATCCTTGAAGACTGCCGTCAAGGGACCACTCTTCTGAAGGCTCCCGCGACTCATTAGCAACTCCTTCTAGAACATTCCCAAAGCCTTGTGTATATATCCTGCTACTATCACACTGCCCTGAAACCATTTCCTCCCCCTCCTCAACCAAAGGGAGGCCTGCCCGTTGAGCTAGGTGTCTCCCACCCACGACTGAGAATTAGCGCCTGGGATGGCAGGGGCCGGGGATGGGAGGGGCCGGGGATGGCAGGGGCCGGAGATGGGAGGGGTCGGGGATGGCAGGGGCCGGGGATGGCAGGGGCCAGGGATGGGAGGGTCCCGGGAGAGGGAGGGGCAGAGTGGGAGGAGTGGTAGCTGCCTCGCTGGGTCGCCCCCTCACCCGGGCACGCTCACAGACAGCTGCTGGTCACCATTCCATCTCACCCGCAGACCGAATGCCGTCTGCAGCTGCACAAATCGCCCACCTGGAGTCAGGAAGCTGCCTTTAGAAGGTATGGCTGGGAGGGTGACTCGCTGACCCCCAACCTGGAAGGCGGGGCCGAGGGAGGAGACAGAGAGATCCGGCGGTCAAGGAGGACCCCCAGTGGACTCCCACATCCCCACCGCCACGCTAATGACCTCTTCTGCTCCACGTGGAATGCTCTGGAGGGTTGGGAGGCCGGAGGAGGTGGGCGGGACAAGGCCACAGCCGAGGCCGGCAGCCCTGCAGGGCTGAGTGGAGAACAGACTCAGCAGCATGGGTCTGCCCTTGAGCAGGGCGAGGGTGGTTTCGGGCAGAGTCGCGTGGACCTTGCTGAGGCAGGACACGCCCTCCTGTCCTCGCTCCTCATTCTTCACCGTCAGCCTGAAGAATGGCTCTGGGCGGGGAGAGGGGTGGAGAGCGCCCAGGGGCTCATTCCAGAAGCTTTTCTGAGCGCCCACTGAGGGTGCCACCCCCAACCGGCAGGGCCCTGCGCCCTGCGCCCTTCGAGGATAAACTGTTTATCCTCCACCTCTGGAGGATAAACCGCCAGAGGTGGCGGCTCTACGGTTCAAGAGGGGAGGAAGGACCCTGGCAGGAGTGGGGCATCGTCCAGAACAGCGTGGGGCTGTGTGCCGCGAATCTGTCCCCACAGGGGACGGGGACCTCCTCTGCCAGGCGCGCCCTAGTCCAAGCCGGCCAAGGAAGCGACGGATACAGAGAGGAGTCCTAACCCGCATTTTCCCCATAGTCTGGTCCTCACAAAGTCCTGCTTGGGGATGGACGTGTCATCCCTTGCTCTACCGCTGGCCTTGCTCCCATCTTGCCCCTGCCAGCGGCTCTGGCCCTTTCCTGCCAGCCAGTGCACCCCATGCCCAGCTCTTCTGATCTCAGACCCCACGCCCAGGCCGTGGGGGGGCATCTCCAGGGTCCTACCTGTCGAGTTGCCACAGGGTTGGGCCAGGATGTAGGTGCACTTGCCCATGAAGTTAAAGTGCCTCCCGTCGAAGGTGAAGTAATGAGGGTCTCCGTAGATGAAGCAGGTGGCAGCGCCTGCCGAGGGGACACCGGGGACATGTGAAGCTGGTTCACCAGGCCAGGCCCCAGGGCCCACCTCACCCGCCCAGTGGCCTGCCCGGGCTCCCCTGGTCGAGGGAGGGATGAGGACCCTGGTGTCACACCCACGTGGACAGGTGGGAACAGCCTGAGGGGAGGGTCTCACCATAGGGGTGGCATCCGTACTGGCCATTCTTCAGCTGGCACACTGTATGTGTCCCGCACGTATAGGGCTGGCGCTCCGTCCGACTGCCAGGCTGGCAGGGCAACGTTCTGTGCAGTTGGGGCTGAACCCCCCTGTCCCTGGCTTAGGGCAAGGGGGCCGGAGTCACGAGGCCGTAGCTCCCGGGCAGACTCTGTCATCCCGTGCTGTAGTCCCCTCTCCTCCTGCAGACCTCAGCTTGCTCAGACTCCTCTCCTCATCGCCTACCAGATATTCCTGCTCAACCCAGGCCCTTTGCACATGCTGTGCTGGAACGTGTCCCTCTCCCTCTCTCTAACCCAGTCCTGTGCAACTAGCGGAGTTCAGCTCAAGGGTTGCTACCTTCTCAGGAAGACTCTCCAGACCTCCTTGACTACCTCTGGGTACCTTTCCTTCCCAGGACTTACCACAATTGCACTTTTATATTCATCCTTGTGATTATTTGATAAGCGCCCCTGCGAGGGACCATGTCTATCTTTACTCACTATCTCGGCCCCAACACGTAGCACAGTGCCTGGCAAAGAGTTCTCATTTAATAAATACTTTACTGAATGAAAGCACGAGCCAACCTCCTATGTGCCCCCCGGAATCTGACAGCATTAGGAGAGCAAGGACATGCCCTATTCGTGGTGACCCCAATGCCTAGAGGGTTGAAGGTACCCAATAAACGTTTATTGAGTGCATAAGTGAACATACAATAAGTTCATATGTGTCTCCCGGAGCAGAGGCAAGAGATGCTTGGTACTGATGGTTGTGACAGATAGTTCTACCCGGGCTGCAGCTGAAGCTGCTCCCAGCACTGACGCAGGGACGCCCGGGAGACGGGTCAAGAGGGCTGGAGGAGGAAAGGGCCCCCGAAGAGGCAAGCAAGAAACTCGGACGCCCCACGGGGAGAACGCCGGAGCTGAGAAGAGGAACTGGATGCAAATGAATAGCTGACTGAACTTTTAATTTACAGGTCACAGAAACTTACCATAAATTGCTAACAATAATAATGAGCATTCATTAAGTAATTGCTCTGTGTCAGGATCTAATCTCACCTTCACAACAACCTAATGAGGTACAAAATCTTGGTGTGCCCCTTTTATGGATACGGGAACAGATGTGAAGAAGTCAAGAAAGAACCTCGCCCAGGGTCGCTCTGCAAACGAGTGACGGAGCGGGGATTTGAGCTCAGATTGGCCTGACTCCCGGGCGGCTCCGTCCAATGCAATGGCCACCAGCCACCTGCCACTGAGCTCTTGAGATGTGGCGGTGCAAACTGACATAGGCTGTAAGTGTAAAATACACATTGGATTTTGAAGACTTAGTAGGAAAAAAAAAAGGGTACGTAAATGATATTGATAACCATTGATTACATGCTAAAACGGGTAGATGACTGGAGTTAACTTAACCTGTTTCCTTGTACTTTTTTTTTTCTTTTCTTTGTTTTTTGGCCTCACTCGCAGATTGTGGGATCTTAGTTCCCCAAGCAGGGATTGAACCCGGGCCCTCAGCAGTGAGAGTGTGGCGTCCTAACCACTGGGCCGCCAGTGAATTCCCTCCTTGTAGTTTTGTTTTTTTTTTTTTAAATGTGGCTATTAGAACAAGTAAATGCTGTGTGAGGTCTGCACGCCATCCCTTTTGGACAGCGCTGGCCCAGAGCCTGCGCTCCACCAGCATCTCCCGGGGGGATGGGGATGGGCATCAATTAGGAGAGACGAGAACAGTATCTCCTCTCCTTTGACCTAGCCTATCAAAATTTGCAAGTTCCTTTGGAAGAAGGTTCTGGAAAGCCTCATTCTGCCCTGAAAATGCCTGAACACACTCAGTGTCCAGGGCTCTCTGTATACTCAGGGACCCCTGACTTTCCTCAGGATGGAGATAAGGGCCCTCCACCACCTGGCTGGTCTATGGTCTAATGCATCATGGCTGCCAGTGCAGGATGGAGAAATACAGAAATATCAAAGCTTCCAGGAGCACCGAGGACAGGGCCGCGGGATGACAGGATCTTCCGCACAGCCTAGTGTCAGGCTGGGCCAAAGCAGGTGCTTAACAAGTATTTATTGTGTGAACATAGCCGAGGGACTTCCCTGGTGGTCCAGTGATCAAGACTCTTGCACTTCCACTGCAAGGGGCACAGGTTCAATCCCTGGTTCAGGGAACTAAGATGCCACATGCCGTGTGGCGTGGCCAAGAAAAAAACATAATAAAACTAAGGCAAAAAAAACACACACCGAATGAATGAGTCCACCACCGTGTCACAGCTGCCCGAGAGCTGACCCCTTGGGAATGTCCCATGGATCCAAATTCATGTCACCTGGGGAGCAGGTGGCGCTGGACCCCAGGTGTTCGGCTCGCAGTCTCCCTCAGAGAGGCTGGGCGTCCTGGGGTCTCACCTTATGGTAACTGTCGAAGTAGAAACAATTGCAGGAAGAGGCATTGATGCAGCGGGAGTCGCCGAACAGAAGGCCAGGATCGCAGACACAGCCGGGCCTGCAAAGGAGCCCACAGTTGGGCGTGGGGCTCTGGCAGGACTCTGGACAGGCGCAGAGCTCATAGTGGGCGTTCGGCGGGCAGCTCCCTGAGGGGAAAATAGCCTCCGTCAAGCCCCCGGCTTTCCTCCTGTCTCCCCTCTACCCCCGACTCCCGTTCTTCTTGAAGAAGGAGGCCCATGTTACCCAGCCATTCAAAGGAAGGAAGTCCTGACACAAACTACAATCTGGATGAACCTTGACAACAACATATGCTGAGCAAAAAGAAGCCAGTCACAAACGACCACCGATTATATGGTTCCACGGTATGAAGTGTACCGAACAGACAGAAAGCAGATTCGTGGTTGCCGGGGGCTGGGGGGTGGGGGGAATGGGAGTGACCGCTGACGGGTACGGGCTTTCTTTATGGGGTGATGCAAATGTCCTGAAATGGAAACGTGAGGACGGCTGCACAGTCTTGTGAATATGCTAAAACCAGCAAATCGTACAGTTTGAAAGGCGGAATTTTTACGGCAGTGAATTATATCTCAATTAAAAAAAAGCAACAGTAAGTCTAGTGCTTGGTTCCCAACAACTCCCGGTCCCCCGTGCCCACCCCCCGCCCCCGGCCCTGTCACTCAGGCTCGTCCTCATCATTCTTTCTAAAGTCATCGTGTCTGGTTCCTCTCTCCTCTGAGACGGCAGTTTCCTACCGGAGGCATCCGTTTCCCCAGCCCTCTCTCCTCGTCACCGTCTCGGACTTTCAGCTCTTTGTCCGATGCTCCACCACAAACCTGGGGCAGGTCTCGGGGTTGCAGTGGTGGCCGGGGTCACAGTGGTCATGGAGGTACTTGGCATCACAAAAACTGTTGGCCAGGTGGGTACAAGAGTTGGGCTGGGCTGGGGTGTCGTGGGAACTGTGGGCCTTTCAGTGGGGACCGTGCAGACAGGGGTTTCAGGAGGGCCGGTGCGGGTAACGGGAGGTTTGGAAGGAGGCGCTACTGATGCAGGTCCTGCAAAGAAAATAAACCCCTGGAGTTTAGTCAGAATCGTACCACCACCCCCTTGACTCACATGCGATCGGAATGGGTGCGCTCAGAGCAGTGACTCATTCACACCTCTCCTTCTCCCCCCCGCCCCAGCCTCCACTCAGGTAACGCTGACAAGCACCGTTCCCAGCACGTGTCTGATCTTGCGCCGGGGACAGGAAACAAATAACAAATAGGATACCGGCCTTCCCTTCAGGATCACCATTCACTAGGTAAGGGGTCCGACCACAGACATCCACGGCATCAAAGTCACATTCACTCGAGCAAGCGTTCTGATGGGGCTGGGAAGGTACGGGTGGGCAGAATATAGAAAACAAAGCTGCGTGAGGACTCGAGCACAAAAAAGAGGACTTGAGCACAAAAGAGGGCTTGCATTGTAAGCAGCTCACGCAGAGAAGCCTGAGAGGTGGTCATCCTGGAGCACGGCCCCCTTTCCGGGACCTGGGGCTTTGTCTTACCTTGACAGGTCCCGTGACTGATCAAGACGAAACCCAGAGCAGCAACGAAGGCAGTGCTGGCGCCCCTCTCGGCCTCAAACATCGGCTGAAGGTACGAGGGAGAAATGAAAGTGAATGCCCGTCCACTCAGCGGCTCTCCGGGCAGAGGGTCTGTCCTCTGCTAAGATGTCGCCTTGTTGTGGCCTCAACAGTGCAACGGGGGCCCGGGCCCCTTCCAGGAGCCAGAGAGCCTCACAGGGAACACAGAGCGCCCTCTGCTCTGCTGTGGTCCCAGCCTCTCGGCCCTGCTTGTGCCCCCTGATCCCAGGCGTTATGTCCCCCTCACCTGGCCTCACAGTGACACTTAAAGAGCGACTCTCTCTGTCTCTCACCCGCATGGGCTGTTGACGTCCCGAAGGGACGGTGATGGAGTCGTTCAGCCAGTCAGCGCTTTGAGACCCAACTCGTTCCCAGAGAGAAGTTGGGGAACCGTCCGCAGGGCTCCCCAGCAGAAGCCGGAGCTTCGTGCCGTTTCCGAGGCCATACATGTGGTAGGTAAACTGCACACAGATCGCACCCGGGGCACAGAAGGTCCGGCTCGCCAGTCTGAAAGACCGGCCTGCCTGGGAGAACTTGGCAGCCTCAAGGTAGACAAAGTGACCCTCTGGGCAAAAGAAGGGAACAGGCAAGGTGAGAAACCTCCAGAGGACAAGTCTGGTGCCTTCTTGAGCGACATCTTGCTTTCCAAATGGGGATTTGATGCAGACACCCAAACTCCCCACATTGCAGTGGGTTTTTTGTTTGTTTTGTTTTTTTTCTCTGCTCATTTTAGACTTCTAACTGAAGAAGGCAGGATCAGAAGGAAAGGGAAGGGCTTCCCTGGTGGCGCAGTGGTTGAGAGTCCGCCTGCCGATGCAGGGGACACGGGTTCGTGCCCCGGTCCGGGAGGATCCCACATGCCGCGGAGCGGCTGGGCCCGGGAGAGGCCTCAACAGTGAGAGGCCCGCGTACCGCAAAAAAAAAAAAAAAAAAAAAAAAAAGAAAGGGAAAACCAAGCCAGCAACCCAGATTCCTTTGTTGGCTGCACCAGTAAATGTCTTGACTGAAAATGACCCAGTGGATTTTGAGGCCTTGGGCTCAATGAAGCACTATACCTGGATCTTCTGCGGGTTTCAAGTGACCCCAGAACCACGAGAATCCTCAACTCACTCTACCTCTGTCGCCTCCACAGCTCTGGCCCCGTGGCGGCTTCCCAGTAAACACCCGCTGGCTGATCCTTGCCACCTACATCTTGCGTCAATCACGCCAGTCGACCCCCTAGCTGGGAGCAGATTCAGTAACTCGTTGGCTTGAGGGGTCCTCCATCTCCTCACCTCCATTAAGGGAGACTCCCAAGGGGCCTGTGCCCTGGATGAGCGTATTTTTACTTCCCTGGGTCCAGTGTCCGCCATCTTGTAATGCCTGGACCCAGTCACAGAAGGGATGGGCCTCATCTTCAAAGTCACACTGAGGAAAGCTCTCTGGGGGATCAAAATGGGAGCCGTGAGAAATCTGGGCCATGCTCTCTATTCCTCCCCCATCCCCAACCCCCATTCTCAGAGCTGCTCTCACCCCTGCAGGGAGCAATGCTGGTTGCATCCACCGCCACCACTGGCTCTGGGATCTTTTCAAACACGCCCACCGCGGTGAACTGAAGAGAGAGGGAGAAGGGGCCAGGAGTGAGGAAACAGCCCAAATGTTCAGCTCCCTCCATTTGATTTTACTCTCTTCAGCGACCCAGGCACCCGGCTTCCAGGGCCCAGACCTTCAATCCTTGTCAATAACAGGTGCGCCTCCCATGTCCACGGAGACCTGACCTCTTGCTCCTCTGTACCTGAATCTGTCCCTGGCCTGTGTAATTCACAGAAACAGGCTGCCCGTTGGGTCCGGGTTGTCCTGAAAAGAGTGTGTGTTTCCGGATGCTGCCTACAATGGAAGGAACCCAAGAGAGCAGTGAGATGACGGGGGCTGGAAAATGACTTCAAACCTATACTCAGAAGGGTGAGTAGCAGAGGGCCTGCTTGGAGTGGACTCCCCTCCCCCAAGTGCAAGCAGGTCCTTCTCTCTCTCACTCTCCCGGCGCTTCTATTTTTCCAGAACCCTGTGCCTTCCACTCCCAAATTCCACTCCGCAGAATCATCTTGCAAGTATCCCAGATTTCCCTAGACCCCGAGAGATGCCCCCACATTTCCTCGTCAACCCAACCCTGGGAGAAGAGCCTCAGGACAGTGTAAATGCCATGACGTTGTCACTCTCACCCAAGACAGAAGCATAGACCATGAGGGCTGCACCAGGAGACTGGCCATGTAGGGTGTAGTGAAAGGACAGGCTCAGGCAGCGGAAGGGCTGGATCAGAGGGCTCAGGAGGGCAGATCTCTGCCTTGGTTTTGCATTCTTGGGGTCCAGGAGCATGTAGAAGCCACCTGGGAAGGAAAAGGCCAGGAAAGTGGGGGGATGGCACAGGGATAGGGGCTGCGAGGGCAGGGAGCCCGGCCCTGGGGAGCCCTAACAGTTGCCGAGGATCAGCCGGCACTGAGATGGGCCATCACACGACTGGCTGAGGCCTTGGTTCCTTCCAGAAGTGCTTGGCAGGTCTGGGTGAGGACAAGGGCGCCGCCCAGGAAACGCGGCATCCTCTCAGAAGCAGCCAGAATCTTGTCCTTTGGATTCAGACTTTTTTTTTTTTTTTTTTGCGGTACGCGGGCCTCTCACTGTTGTGGCCTCT
>NW_021145332.1:10582-37378 GCF_002837175.3 Physeter macrocephalus
GGGCACGAACCCGTGTCCCCTGCATCGGCAGGCGGACTCTCAACCACTGCGCCACCAGGGAAGCCCTGGATTCGGACTTTTGAGGTCCCCCCACAGTCACATCCTCTTCCTTTTCTTAACCCACTGGACAGAGCTGATTCACGCAAAGTGGTGAGTCCCGATCTGATGCTGGCCGGCAGGGATCTCCTCCCCCCGGCCGCCAGCTCACGCAGCCAATCAGCCTGGACCTCGCTCCGTGACGCAACTGGTAGCCGTGGGAAGGAGGGGGGAATTAAAGAGGCCTCCGACCGCGCGCGCGCGCACGTACTGGACGCCCTACGGGGTTCTGCCTGGAGAGTGAAGCCCGGAAAGGTGGGCTTCTGAAAGGGAGAGAAGACGGCTGAAGAGGAGGGAGTGGGCAGAACTGCGAGAGAAAAGAAAGGAGCCAACAGGGAAGAAGGAGGGAAAGAGTAAAATGGTGAAAGAACGCAACAAGTGTCGATACTGGGGCGTCTGAGAAATGGAAAAGGAGATGCGGGAGGAAAAGAGGAAAGATGGGAAAACATAAGGAAGGGAGCAAGGTGGAAAAAGGAAGAGAGAGAAAATGGAAAAAACAAACAAACCCAACAACATTTACTGAAACTGCTGGGCACGGGATTTGGTGCTAAATACTAAGGGGGATGCAGAGATGCGCTGGCCCTGCCCTGCTCTCCAGGGGCTTAGAATGAACGTGGGGTGGGGTTTTCACCAGGTCTTTCTAGAAAGCAAACCTCAGGCAGCAGGAAAGATCAGAGGAAGGAGAGCAAGGATTTCGGGGGAGGGAAGGATGGAGAAGAATGGCCTCTGTCCTTGCCCCGTCCCTTCAGTGGATTCTCATACAAGAAAACCCCAGGTGATCCTTTTAAATGTAAGTCAGATAAGGCCACTCCTCTGCTCCAAATCCTGCAAAGGCTCCCCATCCACATAGAATAAAAGCCACAATCCGTCCTGACAATGGTCTGCCCCTCCTAGGACCCGTCTGAGCTCGTTCTCTCCGTCTGAGCTCGTTCTCTCCGTCCACTTCAACACCCACCCCCCAACCCACTGCTACCTCAGGGTCTTTGCATGGCTGGCCCCTCTGCTTAGAGTGTTCTTCCCCTAATTTCGTGCCTCACTCCCTCACCTCCTAAAAGTCTGTGCTCAGATGTGACCTGTCTGAGATCTACTCTGACCACCCTATTTAAAACTTACAACCCACCCTACCCTGCTCTCCCGATCCCCTTACTTTGTTCAACTTTTTTTTTTTTTTTCTGATAGCACTGGTCATCTTAACGCTATATAATTTACTTCTTTAATGTTTCAGGAACTGTCTCCTCCTTGCCCCCCCACCGTCCTCTGTCTGTTTTGTAAGCTGATGCATCTCAAGGGTCTGGAACTTGGCATACTGTAGGTGCTCAAAAGATGTTTGTTGGATGAATGAAGAAGGAAGGGTGCCAGCGAAAAGAGGTGAGGAGCCGGCTCTGTTGGGTCCACCGGGTAGGGCTTTTGGGGTGGCAGTGGGGGAAGCTGGCTGGGTGCTTAGAATCTGTTTTCTGTCCTGTAACTTAAGCTGATGGAGGCCTGAGGCTGCTTACGTTCGCCCCAGGCCATCCCGAGAGAGTTATTGTAGGGTAGTCAGGCAAACGTCGTAAACTCCCGCAAAGGTCACTGGAATCTCAGAAAGTCAAAGGACGGAAGAAGCATGGCCATTACTCTCTACCAGGGCTAGAGAAGTCATCCTCAGGCCCCACGTTCAGCACCCCTGTTGACCCCTTCTTCTGGACCCACTTGGCCCCAGAGGCCGTCGGGATCCAGCTCCAGCCACAGAGATCATTTGGAGTGTCAAAACTACGTTTGCGTCATGCAGACTGAGGGAAAAGGAAAGAGGAAGGATTTAGCTTTTTCTAAGGGGAGGCAGCTCAGACGAGTATGCCTCAAACACAACACTGTTAATCAACTATACTCCAATATAAGATAAAAACTTTAAAAAAGAAAAGTATGCCTCAGTCTGGAGTCAGAATTCTGAGTCCCAGTCTGGGTCCTAATGCGAGCCACGGCCGGCTTGCAAGCCAGACGTGGTCCTGCTCCCCAGCGGCTGTGTTCCTGGCACAGATTACTTAGGCTGCCCAAACCTCAGTTTCCCCATCGATAAACTGGGAACAACAGCACTTGCCTGTTGTAAGTTACATCACGTGTGGGAGCATCTAGCACAGTTCCTGTGCTCAGTAAGTGTTGGCTCCTTGCATGCAGCTTCTGGAATGTTCCTTCCCTTGAATTCGTTCCCCTCAAATCTCTAACATCAGCCTAGAGTGCTAATTCTGGATGGATCTGGGGTAACAGCCAGGTTGACCAAATGTCCAGGTTTGCCAGAGACTAAGGGGTTTCCTGAGATGCAGCACTTTCGTGCTAAAAGACGGACCGCCCAGGGCAAACCAGAACGGCTGGTCACTCTAGGACAGGTGTCACCACAATTCTGTGTTCCAGGAGAACCTCTCTTTAGATGTGGCTGCTTCAGGGGTCGAAGGTGTGGGGTGTGGAGGTACAGGGAAGCAAGTCGCCCCAACTCTGGAAGAAACCAGGGTCACGGTCCCTGAGCTACTCCTGCCACCTGGGCAGATGTACAGGCGTGGGGAGAAAGAGGAGGAGGGACGGGGGCTCACCCCGATTGCAGGAGCCCCGACGGATAGAGATGGCATCCAGAGCGATGTCCAGATAAGCCGTGCTGCCCTGACTCCTTCAAATGTCAGCTGCGGGAGGGAGGAGGGGATCACCCACGCTGTGGGCCCCTTTGCCTCGGGCTCCCACTTTCCTGCCTGAATTCAGGTGGCCCAGCCCCCGTGCCCCCTCCTTGTCCCAGCCCAGCCCCTCCTGGACTCCCCACAGCCAGATTCCCACTGGGACCCCAGGCTGTGCCTCCGGCCTCGCCCGACTGGGCAGGACGCGCCCTATGGGCACGGTGACGGCGGTGGGTACCCAGGAGGGGCTCTGGGTGTTCCTGCGTTTCCAGAGCATGTTGGGGCGCTTGCCCTTGGGGCCCGTGGTCAGCAGCAGCTTGAGCTGGGCGCCCCACGACAGCCCGAACAGGTAGTAGGCGAAGCGCACGCAGAGGGGGCCTTGCTCCCGTACGGGGGCGCTGCGCAGGCGGGCCAGCCCGCCCGGGCGGAAGGTGTTGGAGTCCGTGTGCAGGTAGTAGCCCTCTGGGGGAGGCAGAGCCAGGGGTGGTGAGGCCCTGCCCCCCCGCCCTTCCCAGAGCCCAGGTGTCCCTTCCGGCCGCCTCGCTGCACCCAGATCCGCCAGCGTCCACCTCCCAGATGCCTCCCTAAACCTTCGGCTTCCTCACCTCCATTGGGGTACCCGCCGGGGGGCGCGGTGCTGCTGGTGGGGGAGGGCTCACTGGCCCGAGTCCAGGCCCCGTCATCTTTGGACACTTGGCTCCAATCACAGAGGGGTCTGGAGTCATCCTCAAAATCCCACTGGGTGAGAACTGGGAAGAAAGGGCCACTGTGAGGCCAGGAGAGGGCAGAGGGGAGGGGGTCGGCTGCAGAGCCAGTGGGGCTGGGGGTGTAGGAGGTGGGGGGAGGGAAGCAGAGCAGGGTTGCAAGGTGGCCACTAAGATTTAGGGTCCAGAGCGGAGATTTGGGAAAGAGAAGCTGAGAAATAAGTCGTCTCTTAGGAGAAATTCAGGGCTGGGGTCGGTGAGGGGGCAGAATGGCTAGGTCAGGGGTTGCAAACGGAGGTCCCGGTCAGGCAGGCTTGTCGGGCAGCATACATTGTGTCGTCGTTCGTTTGAATGTGGGTCTTTCAGGCGGGGGGGCTCGTACTCTACTCCTCCCCGGTTCCCTCCACCCTCCATCCTCGCTGAGGGCTGCCCTTCTCACATTTATTACATATTTATGTCATCACCCTGCTTGAGGGCACCTGGGGTGGCCACCCCTGGGAGGGAGTGAGCAGCCCCGGGTTCCAACTCACAGTTTTCCCTCGAGCTGCGAGCGACGGGGCTTCCAATCCAGAGGCTTCTCTTTCCTTGGCATTGATTTGGAGACAGAGAGAAAAGAAAAAAAAAATGTGATCCTTGTCATTGCCAAGAACTGTTAAGCCTCCAGGGTTGTGAGCTTTCTGGAGGATTGTTCCTTTCTTGTTATCCATATTGTATCAACGTGTATGCAGTGACATATGTTTACCTGAAGGTTTTCAAAAAGGTCACTCACAGCCTTCTCACCTTAAGTTGGCATCTGTCTCCTAGAAAGCATCTCCCCTCCAAGCTCCTCACATCCCCACTGGCCCCCTCCCCCCCTCTATGCCCTGGATGTCACACGGGGTTCTCTCGCATGAGAAAGAACCAGCTTCTTTGTACGGGAATTCTCACGCAGCGCCTAAGCATCTGAACCTGAGCCGTCTCCTTCCTTCGGGTCGAGGTCTTCCTGTGCTATAGCCCAAGTTTTCCCCACAGAGTAGGGACCGTATGGGTCCCATGTTGCCAGGTGGGTGTCAGGGATGGTATCGCCCCAACCGAACACACAGCTGAACACCACCTTACAAATTCCACGGAGAAGCCAGCTGCCCTTTTCCAGGTGGCGCGGGCCGCGGAGAACAGCCCTTCGTTTGAGTGGCCCAAGTCCTGCTTGTTCAGACCCCCTCAGACAAGCTCCAGGACACCAAGCCACGCATCCTTTCTTGCTGCTTCCTACTTGCTGTCTCTCTGTCCGCTGGGTCTGCCCTGGGTTCTGTGCATTTTCTGAGGGCCCGACCTCCCTCTCTGTCCCTGCCATCCTCAGACCTGTCTCCCCGGCTCTGCGCCTCCTTCCTCTCTCCTCACACTTCAGCTCTGTCCTGCTCCTACTGAGCTGCTCGCACGCCTCAGGTCCAGGCTTGTGGGCTGCGGGGCTCCACCCACTCCTGTTCAGCATTCCTCTCACACCCATCAGGCTCCCGCCTTCCTTCCCAGGGCTGTGCCCTTCATCGCTAGCCCGCTTGCCCCTTCCAGCTTTGCCCGTCGCTCTTCCTCAGAGCCACCCCCAGCTGCCCCCTGAGCCCAGCTTACCGGGCAGGGGCAGGCACGTGGCCCTGGCCCCAGGCAGCCCCCAGCAGGGTCCAGACTGGAGGAGCCATGCGGGACCTCAGAGGCAGCTCTCAGGGGAGAGGAGGAAGGCAGAGTGAGGGGCCCGGGCCACCTTATACACCCCCGCCCCTCCTCGCTTGGCACCCTCCTGAGGATGCCATGAAAACTGGACAGAGAACACAAGAAAGCTCTGGGGCATGAAAACTATGAGGGCTGACATTTAAAAGCCGGTAGAAGAGTTATACATTGAAATCAAGAGAAATAAAAATGAGAGCAAGAGAGAAGGAAAGAAAGAAAGAAGAGAGAGACTTGGAGGGTTGGTCCAGGAAGCCTAACATTCAACCAGAAGAGTTCAAAAAAGAAAGAACAAAGGAAAAGAAATTACTTAAGAAAAACCACAGAAGAAGATTTCCCGGAACAGATGTATGAGTCTCTTGATTAAAAGGGGTCTGGTACGATGAATGCACAGAGACCCAGGAAAGGCATGTCATGAAATTTCAGAACATCAGGGCTGAAGAGACGATCCTAAACACTTTCAGACAGAAGAAAGCAGGTCACATACTAAGGATCAGGAATCAGCATGACACGGGACTTTTCAATAGCACCCATGGATTCTGTGAGGCAGTGGAACATTGTCTGCAGAATTCCAACAGAAAACCATGTCAAACCTAAAGTTCTATAGCTAGCAACAGTGTCGAAGGTGACGGAAAGATGGAGTAAAGTGAGGACTGCAAAATGCTTCTTGGCAAAGAATTGAAAAAGACAAGTCACAGAGGAAGACCTACAAGCAGCCAGTAAACGTTGGAAGAGATGTTCTGCTTCTGGGACTTCCCTGGTGGTGGAGTGGTTAAGACTCCACGCTCCCAATGCAGGGGGCCCGGGTTCGATCCCTGGTCAGGGAACTAGATCCCACATGCATGCCACAACTAAGAGTTTGCATGCCACAACTAAGGAGCAGGTGAGCCACAATTAAGGAGCCCACATGCGGCAACTAAGGAGCCAGCAAGCCACAAGTAAGACCTGACACAACCAAATAAAAATAAATAAATAAATATTAAATAAAAAGTTTAAAAAATGTTCTGCTTCTGTTATAAGAAGGGAAATGCTAATCAAAACTACAACTTTCATGATGACAACAATTAAAAAGATTGAAGCGTTGAGTGTTGGCCAGGATGCGGGTAGACACACTCAAATACGTTGATGCTAAGACTGCACGTTGGTGGAAACGTCTTAGAAGATAATTTGACAATGACCGTTTAACTTTCAAATGTGCTTAGCTTTGACCCAGCATTACCTTTGTAGGAGTCTTCCCACAGAAATACGTGCGTATCTTCACAAAGATGTACATACCTTAAAGACGTTAACTGCAGCATCATTTACAATAGGAAAAGAAATCGAGGTTACCTAAATGTTTGCCAGGAGATGTGTGTTTGGATCGTATTCAAGGAATATTATTTATACGAAGGAATATCATACAGGTATTAAAAAGAATGGCACTCCTCAAAAAATTGACAGTAGAATTACCATATTTCCCAGCAATTCCACTTCTGGGTATATGCCCAAAAGAATTGAAAGCAGGGACTTGAACGGATACTTGTACACCCATGTTTATAGTGGCGTTATCAAAATAGCCAAAAGGTGACAGCAACCCAAGGGCGCATAGACAGATGAGTGGATAAACAAAATGTGATATATACATACGATGGAATATTAGCCTTGAAAAGGAAGGAAATTCTGATACCTGATACAACCTGGATGAACCTTGAGGACATTATGCTAATGAAATAAGCCAGTCACAGAAGGACAAATACTGCATGATTCTATTTATATGAGGTATCTAGGATAGTCAGACTCATAGAGACAGAAAGTAGAATGGTGGGTGCCCCAGGGAAAGGGGGAATGGGGAGTTAGTGTTTCATGGGGACAGAGTTTCAGTGTGGGAAGATGAACAAGTTCTGGAGATGGACAGTGGTAGCAGTTGCACAATATGAATGTACTTAATGCTGCAGAACCGTACTCTTAAAAAGCAGTTAAGAAAATAAATTTCACGTTCCGTATATTTTACCACAATTTTAAAAATAACATAAAAATATTACTTAATATTCTGATACTGTTTATTAAAGTTCATTCCTGACTTAAAGGAAAAAAGGAATCATGGTAGATCATATATTCTGATAGTGGAAAGAGCATCTGGATGTATTATTAAGTGAAAGAGGTGAGTCACAGGAAAAAAAAAATTATAGTATGATCCCATTCATGTAAACTCCCCAAACAAAGGTATATGTTTATGTATGTGGTTTTTTTTTTTTTTTACTGAGCTATAGTTGATTTACAACGTTGTGTTAATTTCATATGCACGTGTTTTGAGTAGAGGTGTAGAGATGGAACTAGGACACACAGACAGCTGTTCACGGTGGTTCCCTCCGGGAGGGGGTGGCCGGGCTCTCCACGCATTCTGCATACTTTTGCGCACGACAAGGATGTTTCCAGGCCTTCCTGTGTGACAGATGTGGTTCATTATAGGGACCTTAGTGAAAGCCATGTGAGGGGCCTGGTTGGGAGGAAACCAGACTGGAGGGTTCGAGGAGGGAGCGGAAGTCGAAGAAGGAATCCCACCAGGAGGGGACAGCGTTTTGGGGCTGTTTGGCCATCTAGAGGAGACTCGGAGGGCAGGTGCCGAAGTTAGGACGAGGTAAGGTCTTTTCAAAATAAGAGAAATTTGAGCCTGTGTAAATACTCATGGGAAGGTGTGTGGGAAGAGTCCAGAAGGAAAACAGCAGGAGGGGCAAGCCGGCTCTGTGATGGGGGGTGGTGGGGGGATGCACCATGCCATGCCGGTGCACATTTAGCAGCTTCTGTTTTAATCTGTGAAGCAGGAGGTGAATGGAGAAGGTTCTGGTGGCGAGAAGGTCACAGGAGTGCCCCTCGCGGGCGAGCTCCCTGCTGGTGCTGCCCACAGCCAGCAAGTCCCTACCTCCCAGCCCTGCCAACGCTAGCCCTCTCTCCGCTGCCCACCCCTTCCCACCTTCTGCCAGGCTTGACAGTTGTATCAATATGCATTCCTGGGGCTGGGCAGATAAGTGCTTTGCCACGGAGCGGAGCGTGGAAAAGGAGTCCGTGACTCAGGTCACTGATGACAGGAAGGGAAAGGGAGCTGGTCAGGGAAGGCTTTTGACAAGAGGTGACACCTGAGGGGCTTTCTGAAGGATCAAGAGGGACTTCTCTGGCGGTCCAGCGGTTAAGACGCTGAGCTTCCCCCGCAGGGGGCGCAGGTTCGATCCCTGGTCAGGGAACTAAGATCCCCCATGCCACACGGTGTGGCCAAAAAAAAAATACCAAGAGATGGTAACTAGGCAAAGAAGTTGGGAAGGCACATTCCAGGAAGAGGGAATGTTCGAGCTTAGAGGCAGCATGACACTTGGAGCATAGCTGAGCGTGTGTGTGTGTGTGTGTGTGTGTGTGTGTGTGTGTGTGTGTGTAGGCAGGGGCCCTGTCTTGGAGGACCTTGAATGCCATAGCCTTGTGGAGCCACCAAAAGTTTTGAAGCAGTAGGGGTGACTTGATTCCACTTGCATTTTCAAAAGGCTACTCCAGCATCCCCAGGTGGATATGGATTAAGGAGGGGCTGGGCAGAGCTAGGGAGACTGGAGAGGAGGTTGTGGAAGGTGAGAGATGGGAGGGGCCGATGGACGCTGATGTCAAGGTAACGGGAGTGGGGATGCAAGTGGATCGAGAGCTTTCCCGGAGCCGGAAACAGCAATTCTTGCCGGCTCACCTAACTGAATCTCATGTTCTCCCTCTTTTTTAAAAAAATGTTATTTTATTGAAGTATAGTTGATTTACAATGTTGTGTTAATTTCTGCTGTACAGCAAAGTGATTCAGTTGTACATATATGTATCCTTTTTCATGTTCTTTTCCATTATGGTTTTTCACAGGCTATTGAATATAGTTCCCTGTGCTATACGGTAGGACCTTGTTGTTTATCCATGCGCGATATAATAGTTTGCATCTGCTACTTCCAAACTCCCACTCCATTCCTCCCCCAGGCCCCTCCCCCTTGGCAACCACAAGTCTGTTCTCTATATCTGTGAGTCTGTTTCATTTGTTTTTGTTTCATAGATAAGTTCATTTGTGTCAAATTTTAGAGTCTACATATAAATGATATCATATGGTATTTGCCTTTCTTTCTTTTTTAAAAAATATTTATTTATTTAGCTGCACCGGGTCTTTAGTTGCGGCATGCGGGATCTTTTAGTTGCGGCATGCAGGATCTAGTTCCCTGACCAGAGATTGAACCCAGGCCCCCTGCCTTGGAGTCTTAACCACTGGACCACCAGGGAAGTCCCTGTCTTTCTCTTTCTGACTTACTTCACTTGGCATGATAATCTCTAGGTCCATCCATGTTGCTGCAAATGGCATGGTTTCGTTCTTTTTTATGGCTGAGTAGTATTCCTTGTATATACGTACCACATCTTCTTTATTCATTCATCTGTCGGTGGATACTTAAGTGCTTTCCATGTCTTGGCTATTGTGAATGATGCTGCTGTGAACATAGGGGTGCATGTATCTTTTTGAATTATAGTTTTGTCCAGATATATGCCCAGGAGTGGGATTGCTGGATCATACAGCAACTCTATTTTTAGTTCTTTGAGGAACCTCCATACTCTTTTCCATAGTGGCTGCACCAGTTTACATTCCCACCAACAGTGTAGGAGGGCTCCCTTTTCTCCGCATCCTCTCCAGCATTTGCTATTTTGTAAATTTTTTTGATGATGGCCATTCATTCTGACCAGTGTGAAGTGATGCCTCATTGTAATTCTGATTTGCATTTCTCTAATAATTAGCTATGTTGAGCATATTTTCACGTGCCTGTTTCATGTGCCAATCTCATGTTCTCTTCATTGCAGAATTCTTGTCCTCATTTTCCGTGTATGGAAACTGAGCTCTAGAGAAATGATGTCACTTGCCCAGCAGAAGGGAGGGCATGGTGCTGACGGTCCGGTCCCTACGTGGTGTCCTGCCAAGTCCCATGGTTCCCTGAAGTGCATCCAAATGGGGGCGGGGCCCCATCCCAGCCAGAGCAGATCTGCCTTTATCAGTTTCATCAACAGCAAGTCTACATGAGAATGAGAGGGTGGTTTTGCCGCTTTTTGAAAACAGCATTGACACTTGCTCACGGCTCTATCTTGGCTGGTGGGCTGGCCTGGCAGCAAGCTGAGCTATCGTGAATCCGGAGTTCCTGTATCCCACGCCCAGGTGTTCCTAGAAATCTTCAGTTTCATTCCCTTTACTGTGGCAGCCCCCGTCCCTACTATCAAATCTATGCCCAGTGTGCCTGGCCTTGGCCCCTGACATGTGACAGCGTTGCCTGGGCCAGCCATTCTCATGAGCTGTCAGGGAGGGGCCGGTGCTGTCATGCCCCAGCTGTTGGAGCGGGAAGTCCCAACCCCCTTGGGAGTCCTGGGGACTCCTCCTGCCCAAGTGAGCGCCCACAGAGCCCACGCAGGGGTCAACCGCAAAAAAGAGAGATCCTCTGCCCCTTTATATCAAAGCTGGGGGTGTAAAGGATGCCCAGCCCAAACCCCGACCTCCCCTTCCTCCAGAGCAGGTTAGGAGAGCATCCAGCAGAGGGACAAAGCCAGGAAAGGGTTAACCCAGGGAAGAGCAGCAGTTGATCTCCAGCACCTCCAGGTTAGGCAATAAGTCCTCTGAGGGCTGCTCTTGCTGACCTCCCTCTGGCGCCGCAGAGCTGGACAGAGCTGGACGGTCACAGCTTCCAGCCTGCCTGGGGGTGGGGGGTTGGCGCTCAGGCAGGAAGGAAGGAATGTGGTGTGAGAAGGAACCACGGGCTCTGCATTTTGGGGAGTCCCTAAGGGGCAAGGCCCCGGAGGCTTTGTCACCTGACAGGACTGGCAGGAATAGGTGTGAGGGACCCTGGGATGTGGGAGAACCTGGGAATCACTCCAGGAAACTGCAGCCAGTCCTGGCTTCCCTGTGTGTCCTTGGACGCTTCGCTCATCTGCTCTGGGCTTCGGTTTCCTCATCTGTAAGACAGAGAGACCAGCACAGCTAAGGTTTTTTAAAAACCAGAAACTGTGTGTGGGTGGTGTAATTTTTTTAATAACTCATTTTTTAGAATTGAGGAGGGAGTTTATAGACATTTGGGCATGACACATGGGCTGGGAAACCATCCCACTATCTGTTTTTCTGTTGCCAATAATCTTTCATAATGTCACAGTTTTATGATGGAATTTTAAGAGAAATGAGCCTTGACCAGCTGGAAATAATGTAGTTAACATTCAGCCTAGATTCCAGTGTCCGAGAGGCCTCATTGAGCTAACTCAGCTCTAGCAACAATCACCTACTGTGGGAGACCAGTAGACTGAGTAGTCCCAGGAGAATCCCAGGTAGCCTGGAGGCTGGGGTCAGGCGGATGCATTGGTCAGCCTAATGCTCAGGCCCAGGGAGAGCGTTCGGGCCAGTGGTACCCAAAGCCAAGAGGCTGCAGTCACGGTGGGAGCTGGCGCTGCAGGAGGCAGATGAGGTGAGCCCCAGTGCTGGGAGATGTGGTGGGGAGGGTGATAGGCACTTTCTGCCTTTCCAGGGAGGAAGCGGGCACCAGGGGCAGGGGATGGAGCGGGAAAGAGTTGGTAGCGAGAAATGGATGGGACTCACGCCTCTCTGACTGAAGCTGTTTCCGCCCCTCTGTCCACTCCCCCTGCTTTCTGTTCCCCCCATGATCCTTGCTTCTAGTAGAAGAGGGACCCAGAGTCCGAGAGCCTGGCTCCTGGTCCTGAAGCTTCCTCTCGGTGTCTTACGACCTGGGCCAGACCCATTCGTAATCTCTCCGCATCTCGGTTTCCTCCTCTGCAAAATGGGGATCCTCTCCTGTCTCTGCCTTCCTCGTGGGGTTGGGAGAGCAAATGTGAGACTGCCCGGGAAAGCACCTTGGAAATCGCAAAGCACTCTACAAACAGAATGCATCTCCATGAAACAGTTATGTAACCCGCTGACTCAGAACCGGGCTGAGCTGGCTCCTGTCCCACCCGGAAGTCAGAAGAGCTGGCTTGGTCACTTACCTGGAGGAACTTGGTTTTAGTTTCCCTGTCTGACAAAAGAGGACGATGCCTAACTGCCCTCCTTTTTCATGGAGTGATGGTGAGAATCAGAGCAGATCGTGCAAGTGCCAGAGATTAATATGCTGTTAATCATCGTAACAGTAGTGCAGAAGAAACTTTACACCCCTGGCCCGCACTTGAAGAACCTGGGAAATCAGGCAATGCCCTCCTTGCATATCTGTGTCTCTTCGCGGGGACTGTGGGTGGCACCAGGTTCTTCCCATCCAGGCCTCTCGGCCCCCCACCTCTCAGGACCCGGTCGCATGCCAAGCTGGCTATGTCTACGCCTACATTCACGAGCACCCGTCTTTTTGCCGCCAGGGGACTGCCCGCTCTAGGGGGACGGTGGGCTGTGAGTGGCACAGACCGTCTTTCCAAGTTTCCTAGCATTTAGTGCAAAGGCTGGAACACAGTAGGCACTCCATAAATGTGGCATAAAGTATGTTTCTTTTGTTTTTTTTTATATTTCTTTTATTTACTAAATCCGAGTTTCTAAAACTGTTCCATCTGTCCTGCAAGAAGTTCCACGAAAAAGAAAAGGACTCCTGTCTAAAAGTTCATGAAATAGGAAACCCTATTCCTTCCTTAGAGATTTATCAAGCACGCTAGCACACTAAAGTCTGTGAGAAGTCCTATAGTCGAAAAAGTGATTTAATTTTCTTGTTTAACATCTTTATTGGAGTATAACTGCTTTACTAAAATATGCTTTAAAATTTTGTTCTTGGGCTTCCCCGGTGGCGCAGTGGTTGAGAGTCCGCCCACCGGTGCAGGGGACGCGGGTTCGTGCCCCGGTCCGGGAAGATCCCACGTGCCGCGGAGCGGCTGGGCCCGTGAGCCACGGCCGCTGAGCCTGCGCGTCCGGAGCCTGTGCCCCGCAACGCGAGAGGCCACAACAGTGAGAGGCCCGCGTACCGCAAATAAATAAATAAATAAATAAAATTATGTTCTTAACCTACTCGCCCATCACACCTGACCCAGGTCATATACTTCAGGTTCTGTTAACTACTTTTTTTTTTTTAATTGAAAGCAGTAAGAAGTCCGAAACGAAGTCGAGGAATAAGGTCAGGAGGAAAAAAGATCCAGGGGATGTTTAGGCAGCACATCAGGCTGAAAGGTGGACAGGACTTTGGGGTTATGAGTCCTAAATCTCAAGTTCAGGTGCCAGCTGTAACTTACTAGCTGGATTCCCTGGGCTTCAGGACAAGCCTCTTAGCTTCAGTTTTGCCAGCGAGAAAGAGAGATTCCTTCTTTCCTGATTCAGAGCGGCGGAGCAAGAACCGGATGGCATGCGTGGCTTGTAGATTACCCTAGCATTTCCCAAGAGGGCCTGAAGAGGGCACTGTAGCCAAGAAGCAGGGTTGGCCAGAGTGAAAATTCTCCTTGGGTCCCGCCCTTGGCGGACTCCTCCCACCACAAGTTCACCCCTACCCTCTCACACACATATACTTGGCAAATACCCTCCAACCCCGCAACCTGCCCATATTCTTCCTGCCGCAGATTGCAAAACATTCCCTGCCTTGTGCATATTTGCCGGGGTGCAGGCTGACTTCTCCGTTTTGTGATATAAGTGAAAGACCGATTCCCCCCCCATGTGCGATAATGGCCAGGATCGGGGGTTCCCGCACAGTTCTGTGACAGCTTCTGCTGTCTGCACAGGTCTCTCTTGGGCGTTACTTTGCAGCTGAAACATTATTTCTGGGAAGGAATTTGAAATTGATTGTCAGGGGAAAGGATAAAATTAGAAGTAGGAATTCCCTGGCGGTCCAGTGGTTAAGACTCTGTGCTTCCACTGCAGGGGACACAGGTTCAATCCCTGGTCCAGGAAACTAAGACCTCGCATGCTGCACAATGTGGCCAAAAGTTTTTTTTTTTTTTTAAATACCTAAATGGCCAGTAAACACTGGAAAAGGTGATCAATTAGAATAGTATATGAGGAAATGTAAATTAAAATCATAATACAATACCACTATCCCACCAGAATGGCTAAAATTTCAAAACAGATAATACAAAGTTTGGACAGAAGTAGGAATTCCCTGGCGGTCCAGTGGTTAAGACTCTGTGCTTCCACTGCAGGGGACACAGGTTAGATCCCTGGTTGGGGGACTAAGGTCCCGCATGTGGTGTGGCCAAAAAAAAAAAAAAAGAAAAGAAAAGAAAAAGAAAGAAAGAAGCAAGTGGGGATCCAGTGTGGAGTTTGTGTGAGTTTGTCCCGTTTCTCCCATCCCAGGGGAGCTGGGAGGGCTTATGTGACAGAAATAAGCAGAAGAGGGAAGGGGGTGAGTGAGTGCTGGGAGGGTGGGGGATTCCTGTCATCTTGGCCTTGGGCAAGGTATTTTACTTCTTCATCTGGACCATGGGAATGACTGCAGTGACATTCTCCCAGGGCTGTGTGAGGAATAAAAGGAGGTCCTATAAGTGAACTAGCTGCAGTAGCTCCGGGCAGAGTGATTGATCAACAAGATGGCTGTCTGGGAAGTTGGTTCCCACTGTACCCCAATCTGCTACTGCCCCTTTGGCAAGTTTCAGGGTAGAGCATTCATGGTAACCATCCCCAGGCAAGGAAGGTTCCACTGGATTTAGAGGGGGCTTGTGTGCTGAGACGGCAAAGGCTGATGCTGGGGTTGTGGCGTTAGAAGAAGCGGCCACAGAGAAGAGGCAGAAAACCATAAGGGTCCAGCAGGCAGCATTGGCAGCTGCCACCAGCCCCCATACGGGCCCCTCCTCCTGGCTCCTGTGTCCTTGCTGGCAGCCGAGGCTCACTAAAGACATCATCCCGGGGACCTGCCTGGCGGTCCAGTGGTTAGGACTCCGTGCTCTCACTGCCGGGGCCCAGGTTCCATCCCTGGTCGGGAAACTAAGATCCCACAAGCCGTGCGATTCAGCCAAAAAAAAAAGACTTATCCTGGGCCAGATGGCAGCTGCCTACTGAGGACTAGCCTTGAATGGAGCCACCTTATTGACCAGTGTGGGCAGAGCTTGTGGCCTCAGGCCCAGTGGGGTCAAGAGGTCAGACAGGCCATGCGAGGCAGCACGTAGGGCCCGGCCTCCTCCACCTCTGGTTTCCCGGACCTGCTGCCTGCTGCCAGGATGGGGGCAGAGCCAGGGAAGTAGGGGTCTCCCGGGAAAACAGAAAAGCCAAGAGCCAGGTTGCGGTTTCAGTTCTTGCCAGTGAGATTGAAAAATACACAAGACTTGGACCCAGTGAGAGCCAGGAGCCAGCCCCCATGCCATCTTCACGGCTCCCACCACCCTCCTTATCCAGCAGGCTCTGCTGTCACGGAGTCCCCATGAGACCCGGAGAATTCATGGCTTGCCCCCTAAATTCTCCAGTCCATCCTGTCCCCGCTTGCTAGGCGCAAAAGGAATTATTTGCCCCCCAGCTTGTCCCAGCATCACGCAGCATCGCGGTTCTGCAAGGCACTGAGATGAGTTTCAGTGTCTCCCCAGCATGGCGCTGTCCCCAAGTTTAAGTTGAACTCTCTGAATTCCTCCTGCTTTGGAGACTCAGGCTGGCCCTGTGACATCCTTAGATCTGAGTTGAGCTCTGAACAGTTCCTCTGGCCCCTGAGATATCACCGCTGGCCCTGGAGTGTCCGTGGGACAGTCTGGCGCTGAGCTGATGGCCCATCAACAGGGGTTGGGAGTGGAGGTGCAGAAGGCATGGCACAGGCAGTGGTGGTGAGCGAGGTGGTGGACGTGCCCGGGGTGGGAGCACCGGGTCACCTGTCCCCTCTCCGGCAGGCCTCCCCTGTGTACAGCGTCAGCTTTCCCCGCAGGAAATTGGAGTAGATTCGGAAAAGTTTGCACGAAGTATCAACAGTGAATGTTCGGAGGGGGGCTGCAGAGGAGGCTGCGTCTGGAAGGGGGACGGCTCCCTTCTGCCAAGGAGAGAACAGAAGGTTACCGGTGGGGACCCCGGCAGGAGATGGAATTTGGGACAGAATTGCAGCAGGGATTCCTTGGCAGGGCCCCTCTCCCATTTTACAGAAAGGGCAAACACAAGTGCCAGGGAGGGTCCTACACGTACCTGGGCTCCCAGCGCCCGAAGCAGGGAGGTGAGGCTTCGCAGGCCGCTGACAGCTTTGTCCACGTGCAGCTGCAGGGCCTCGGATGGCTGGGACGAGTTGGCCAACAGGGCCTGGCCCTGCAGGATGGCTTCTGAGAGCAGGGCCAGGCCCTGCCAGACTTCCACAGCCTGCTGCTGGACCTAAAGGGAGCGGGGGAGACTTGGAGTCAGCTGGCCCAAGCCAGCCCCGCCCTCCTCCCTCTCAGCAGCCCCAAGCAAACAGAAGTTTTGTTGAATGAATGAATGAACAAATGAATAAATGAGTGAACATATTCCATTCAGCCCTCATCTTTGCTGCTCTGTTTCTTCTCTCTCTCTATCATTCTCCTTCCTGCCCTAGGAGGTTCCCAAAATGAGACTCCCCAAGAGGAAGGAAAAAATGAACTCACCTCCATCCTCTTCCAGGCATAGAAGTTAACCTTGGTGTCTGGGACAGTGATGTTCTCACTGAAGCTGCAGCCTTCAGCACAGCCCATCTGAAATGCACAAGCCTGGAGTCAGGGGCCCCAGGGGCTCCTGCTGGCTTCGCCCCTTACCTAGCTTCCAGGTGTGCGCTGGGGACCACCACTCTTATTACTTTTACCGGGGGCTCTGGCTCCCCGCTTCCACCCCTGAACCAAGTGCCGGGGGGGACTCCAGGTTCCTGGATCTTGGGGGAGACCCTGGACCCCTGAGGGTTTTTACTGGGGGCTCTGCCTCCCCGCTTCCACCCCTGAACCAAGTGCCAGGGGGGGACTCCAGGTTCCTGGATCTTGGGGGAGACCCTGGACCCCTGAGGGTGAGTTCTGTGGAAGGTCCAGGGGAGGGGGCCTCACCGTGGCATTTTCGGCCTCCCTGGCCTCCAGGATGTACCTCTCCAGGACTCGGCTGTCACAGATGAGGCGTGGGGGGGCGCCCAGGACTGGGAGGCCCAGAGGAAGCAGCAGCGAGGACAGCAGAAGCAGCAGGGCAGGACATTCTAGGAGAGAGAGCCGGGCTGAGTGCGAGGCCGGGGCTTGCAGGAGAAGGGGTGGTTTGGACGGGCACGGTCACCCATCCCGCTGCTCTGCCCCCGCGAGTCCTTCCGACCCGAACCTTGCGAGCGCCCAGGCTCTGCCTCCTTTGCCTTCATTCAATCCCGCGGCCGCGTGCACACCCCACCCCCCAGCTACCGGCATCCACTTCTCCCGGCCAAACTTCAATCCCGGTGTGACAGAGGCTTCCCCTCTCGCAGATCCGGGTTGTTGCTCCCAGACCCAGGTATCAGCTTCCTCGTCACCCACATAGCCGCCCCTCTTCTCCCTGGACCCCCAGTCCTCCACCGCGTCTCCAGCTCAGGTTCCGACTTTCCCGGGGACTCCCCGAGCCCGGCCGGCAGGTGAAGGCTGCCCCACCCCCCTTGCCCTTCCGCGGTCCTTGGCAAGTCGCAGGTCCTTGAACCCGGCCACCCCGGGGCCAACAGCCCCAGCGGTAAATTCCTCCTCAAACAGGGGCCGGGCGGCCGGGCGGGCGGGCGGGCCCCCGGCCGGGAGTACTCACCGCGCACCCCCATCTCCGCGCGTCGTGCGGCCCCTCAGCGACCTGGGGCTCGGCGGGGGCCCGCGCCGGGGGCCCGCATCCCGGGAAGCTCGGGGGGCAGAGCCACCCCGCCGCCCGAAGGACGGGGCCGCCGTCCGGGGCGCCGAGCCGGGGTCGGGCAGGGCGCGCAGGGCCCGGGGCCAGGGTCCGGAGGACGGCGCGGCGAGGCGGCCGGCCGGGGTTGGCCCGGGGACTGCCGGCCCGGGGCACTGCGGCGGCGGCCGGGGGTCGGGGCTGTTATCAGCTGTGTGCGTGCGTGTGGGGGGTTGGGGGGGGGCTGTGTGCGTGAGGGGTCGCGGGAGGGGGGGGCCGGAGGGGTCAGAGCCGGGGGCAGGACGCCTGGGTCGGGGGCTCGCCGGGCCGGGAGCCGAGCTGCCGCGGGGGCGGGTGCGGGGCGCGCGGCTGCCCGTCGTCGGGCCCCAGGGTCCCGGGAGGGGCGGCTGGGGGCGCGCAGCGGGACGACAGGAGGCTGCGCTGCGAGAGCAGTGCCATTCTGGGGGAGGCTGGGGACCCCGACGTCCCCCCAGGGGAGGGGGCGTCCCAGGCTTGGGCGGGGACTCAGAGCTGGGACTGTCTGGGTCCTTGCGAGGCAGCTGGGGCTGGAAGCCCGGAAGGTGCTGGCGGGGCGAGTCAGTGGCCTCCTCCTCACTGACCTCCTCTGGTTGCTAGATCCCAGTCCTTGTTCTAGAAACCAGTGCTCCTGTGGAGAAATGTAATGGGGGCGCACAACGCAAGAAATATGAGGGGGTCTTCTCCCCGGCTCCTCACTTTTGAGGACCCTGAAAACCCAGAAATGGAACTTTTAGGTTAGTCTGCATGGTAAAATCCTTAAGAACTCTGAAATAGAGTGAACCCCCAGAGTGATGGCGCTTGGGATTTGCAGCTAAGCCTCTGTGGCTTCTAGGAAGCCCTGAGGCAGGGGGGAAGCTCCTGGGAGCACGAGTGCAAGGCTAGCTGGCCTATCAAGCCTTGGAAAGCGGCCCGAGTCCCTGAGCCTCAGTGCTCTCACCTGTCAAATGGGCCTCGTGAAAGCACCAGTCCCAGCTCATGCAGCTTTCATCAAAGACGGGGAAGTCCTACAAATACCAGCGGTTACTCCCTCCCCAGTCCCATGATATTAGAGATACTTTACTCATGCGTTCAGTGCCTTCTTTGTGCAAGACAATTGACTAAGAACTTTTCAGGACAAAAAGATGTTTTGAGCCCTAAGTCCTGCCTCCTGGAGTTTGTAGTTTACAATAGAGATAAGGTGCGGACACGGAACTGTGCATAAGGGCTGGAGTGTGCAGGTCCGAGCTGTGAGAGTTTGGAAGAGGGGGAGCTCACCTCTAGCTGGGAGATCAAGGAAGATTTGATGCGGGAGGTGACAACAAGCTCAGCCTTGAAGGGTGGGTCAGATTTCAATGGGAAAAGATGTGAGGTGGGTGCAGAGGCCGATCCAGCCAAGTGTTTGGTGGGTCAGGTGTGTTGGAGTGAAGGGCGGCGTGGGGGAGGGAGAGGTGGAGATCAGACTCGGGTGCCGGTTAGGGAGGGGTCGGGTTGTGAGGGGCCTTGAATGCCCCTCGGAAGAATTTGGATTTTGTTTGGAAAGAGTGGGAAGTATTCATTCATTCATTCATTCATTCAAGAAATATACATATAAGAGTACCTAGGGCTTCCCTGGTGGCGCAGTGGCTGAGAGTCCGCCTGCCGATGCAGGGGACGCGGGTTTGTGCCCCGGTCCGGGAGGGTCCCACATGCCGCGGAGCGGCTGGGCCCGTGAGCCGTGGCCGCTGAGCCTGCGCGTCCGGAGCCCTGCGCTCCGCAACGGGAGAGGCCACAGCGGTGAGAGGCCCGCGTACCGCAAAAAAAAAAAAAAAAAAAAAAAAGAGTACCTAATCTTGGCCAGGGACCTGGGGATAGAGCAGTGAATGAAACAGACAAGAATGTCTGCCCTGGTGGAGCTGACATTCTAGTGAAGAGATGGATGATAAACACAGAAAATGAATAAAAGATAGAGGAGCTCCAATGGATAAAAGAACTAAAAAGGCCCAGGAGTGTCGGAGGAGGTGGCAATTTTCCATGAAGCAGGCAGGGATGCCTGCTGAGAAGGTGACAGAGGTGAGGGAGGGAGTTAAGGGGTGGGGGGAAGAGCCTGACCAAAGAGGGGTTCAGGAAGATGAACGCGAGGGGTGAGGAGGCAGCGGCTTGCGGGAGCTAATGAGGGACCGACTTGCTCCCCTGCCCTCCGCTCACTGCGAGCCTGCTCTCGGGGTCCTCCCCGAACCTGGTGTGCTGGCTGCTGTGGCTCGGCACACCTCACTACGTCCTCTGGTCCCCGTTTCCTCCTCAGCACCCAGGCAGCCTCCCAGCCCCACTTGGCCCTCAGAGCCCAGCTCTGGGACAAGATCCCAGCTGTGGGACAAGCACACGCACACTCACGTCCACACACGTCCGCACATGTGTTCTGTCCCGAGCCACCACACCCCCCCCCAGCCTCTGCTCTCTGGGTCCCCTGACTCCTGCGTCACTGCCCTGACCTGACCATGGAGAGGGGGCCAGGGACAGACGGGGTGGGGCGGGGAGTAGACGCGGCCGGAGGAGAGGGAGGAGCCGTTCGGGCTGTGGGACCTGCTTCTCCCCTCACACCAGCTGGTCAGAGGAGGCCCCCAGGCCCCTGCCTTCGAGAAAGGGAGATGGGCCCTGAGTACCAGCCCCTAGCTGCTGGGGCCTGCTGGACAGGGGTGACGCTGGCTCATCCGCTGGGGCTTTGGGAGAGAGAGCTGCGATTGCAGCCTGCGAGAGAGGGCAGAGGAGAGGATCTCAGCTCACCCTGCACCCAGTCCCTAAGCTGTAGTAATCCTACCAAGAGGGCCGAGGCTGCTTTGGGAGCCAACTTCAAGCCAGATGCTTGTGGATACTGCCCGGCAGGGTCCATCCATCCAGCCTTGACAGCAGGGGTCCCTGAGGAGCAGGAAGCTACCCAGGGCTCTCCCTCCGATGCCCACCACCCCCCTGCCAGTGCCCCCTCCATCTGCCTGTTTGTATTTCTCTGGCACGGGGCTGGACCAGTGCCAGGACCACCGCGGAGGGTCTCCGCACCATCCCCTCCAGTTATCCCCAACCCTGACACTAGAGTAACTTTCCCACCGAATAGCTCGTTCGTGGTTCGTGGCATTCCCCAGAGCAGGAGCCTGCGGTGGCTCCCGGCTGCCTCTGAACTAAGACCCTCTGTGCTCGGCCATCCACCTACCTTTCCAGCCTGTTCTCCCACTTTGCTCACTCCCACTCTCCTGCATCACATGAGCTCAGTTAGATGGTTTGCTGCTTCCTGCCCTTCGCTCACTCCATGCCTTCCACCTGGATCCCCCTCCCACTCCCACTATGGCTCTCAAAGCCCAAACCCAAGCATTACCTCCTCTATGAAGCCTTCCCTGATACCCCAGCAGGAAGCTGTCTCCCTGCTCTGGGCTGCCATCCTTTATGTACACGTCTTAGGCCTCTCCTGGCCGGGCCACCACATACAGCTGTCAAGGTTGAGCACTGCACAACTCCAGGGGGCGCCATTCATATCGACCCTGATGAGAATGGTACTCTCTGGAGTCACGCAGCACAGGTGCTCTGTGAACCGGAGGAGGCAGCAAAGGACAGTGTAGGCAGATCTTGGTGCCACTGGGCACCCAGCATGTTGCCTGTTTATGGCCATCCCTCAAGTGTGGTTTGCATTGTGTGGCCCCTCCACTCCAGACACCTCAGCCAGAGAATGGGAGACCTAGAGGGAGGAAGTGAGCTACTCATCCTCTGAATGCTTGCTGGAGCCATGCCTGGACAACCTAGCTCTGGGTTCGTGGGGGCCTGAGAGGCCTCCATCTACTTCCTGAGCAGGCAGCCCCCCAAGGCGGGGTCTGAACCAGAGGACGGCGGGGGTGGAGGCAGGCTCTGTCCCATGGAGTCTTCCTGGAAGCCAATGCAGACTGAAAATCCAAGAAGCAAGTTTACAGCCCCCTGAGCTGTCGCAGACCCCCAGGCAGCACGAAGTCCCAGCTGCCTGGAGTCGTGTTGGGGACGAGGGGGGCCTCTGGACTTCTCCTCCCTCCTCCTTTCCAAGCAGTGGCTTCTCAGCTGGGCTCGGGAGTTCAGCCAGCAGCCCAAAAGACCTTCTGTGCTGGGAAGTGAGGTGGCCAGGACCTTGGAGGGTGCGGTGGGGGAGGGCTTCCTGGCGCTTGGGGACTTGGAGAAGGGATTCCTGCCAGACAGCGAAAGGAAGTCCTGTGCGAAGGTCACTTTGGAGAAACTGAGGGAAGCTCTGCTTACTGGGCCACAAAGTAGCCAGTAGAACCAGACATCTGGGTTTCTGTTCTCAGCGAGCAGCTCTGTGGCTTCAGCAGGCTAATGGGGCTTGTCTGGCAAACAAGGGAGCCCAGCTTGGTGGCCTGAGCTCTGCCACTAGCACCTGACATGGACAAGCGACTTTATGTCTGAGCCTGGGGATGGTAGAAAACTATAGTAATCGCTTGCCAGGGCTGTCGTGTGATTTACGTAATGCCCGGCACGGGGTAATCAATAAATGCTAGCTATTATCAGGGCGCCCTCTGCTTTACTGTGGCCGCTATTTGTCCTCACTTTGGAGGCCTGGAGACCAAATTTCCAGCATATTCGTCAGCCCTCCTCCAGCGTCCTCCACTGTTCCCTCTGGGAAGCTGGGCATGGGTTCATGACACCTTATCTCTGGTGTTGTACCTTTACCAAGCAACTCACTGGTAAAGGTCATGGGGATAGTGGGGTGTGGATGGAGGTACCGCCGGGTGTACACATCCACTGCTCTTTGGAGAAACTTGCCACTGAACAAAACTGAGTGAAATGGCATCACTGTGGGAGTTGGGGGGTGGCGGGGGGTTAAGACACAGATATCAAGACAAGTCTCACACTTAGTTTATTCAAAGCCTGGGGCCAAACAGGGGTTTCTTGTCCCATTAACATGGGTCTCCTCCCAAGGGAAGCCCGGAGAAGTCCCAAGGACCTTGGACTGAATGAGGCCTGAAGCGTTACCAGGCCAGCTTCCTTGGTTACTTGTCTCTTGCCTCTCCTCCAGTGCCTGAGTCCTTGAAGGAGGGCGCCCAAAGCACCAAGACCTCCACCTTGGGATCCAGAAACACATCCGCAGATTAGGTTTCTATGAAGTGTCAGCCCCATCTTATAGGATCTCTTGCTCACAAGTATGGCTGAATATTCCCAAGCTCCTTCCCATGGCACCCATCCTTTATCAGAAGACAGAGCTGCTAAGTTGGTCAGAGTAGCTTTCCTGTCCATGCAAAAATAAAACTAGAAAATCCTAACTTAAAACACTACTGGCAATATCAACGAGAGTAGTTTTTCTCCCACGTAAGATCTTTGCAGGGGTGGAGTCGTGAACGCAAAAGTTTCATTTTGTTAACGTGGGGCTGAAGGATTTTGCATGAACTCTTTTTTTTAAAAATTTTATTTATTTAATTTTATTTATTTTATTTTTGGCTGCGTGGGGTCTTCGTTGCTGCGCGCGGGCTTTTCTCTGGTTGTGGCGAGTGGGGGTTACTCTTTGTTGCTGCGCGCGGGCTTCTCATTGCGGTGGCTTCTCTTGTTGAGGAGTACGGGCTCCAGGCGCGTGGGCTTCAGTAGCTGTGGCGCACGGGCTCAGTAGTTGTGGCTCGCGGGCTCTAGGGCACAGGCTCACTAGTTGTGGCGCACGGGCTTAGCTGCTCCGCGGCATGTGGGATCTTCCCAGACCAGGGCTCGAACCCGTGTCCCCTGCATTGGCAGGCGGGTTCTTAACCACTGAGCCACCAGGGAAGCCCTGCATGAACTCTTTAGGCTCTTCCTACTTGGAGGAACATAGGCCAAGATCTACTCAAGGTAGTTTATAGAAGCCTTAGACATACTCTTAAACCTCCAAGTTTAGCAAATATTTTCCCAAATTGTTCACGGTTCACTGATAACCGATGAGTTACGAGAACCTATTGCTTGACAGAGGCATCCTCCGATCTGTATATAAGCAAGACCTTCTGTTCATGTCTTATTTCATCAACCAGCAAATAATTTTAGTACTTTCAGGAAAGTATATTTTTCTTGCAGCAAACAAGATTCATAGACTCTGAGCTGGAAGGGACCTAGGATGTCCCATGAAGGTGAACTTCCACCCTCTGCTTGCACACTTCCAGTGAAAGATATCTGGTGTTTCTAAGGGAGCAGAGACTTGTTACAGGGTAGCCAATAACAAGCTGTCCTCCTGTACGTGCATGCATCCATCCATCCGTCAGATATTTATTAGTTACTGGATTGTGCAATGGAATCGCTTCTTCTCCTTGAAGTTATCTCATCAGTTTGATAAGGAACTCCCCTGATCACCCCACCTAGGGAACAGACCAAAGGAACAGGCTTTGTAAAAAAAAAAAAATAACGTTTTCTTATTACAAAAACAATACAGGATCATTGACCAACTAGAAAATATGGCTAAACCAAAACACATCAATTAAAAAGCACCCATAATGTCATTAGGAAGATGGAGTCATAAGTGGTCATTTTCACAGACTTCTCTCTTGGTGGGATAACATTTGCCTCACCCCCAAATCTGCGTAGCAGGATATCCCTGCCCTAAGGAACTACATTTGACACATGCCTCTAGTCCAACTTCCCTATAGGCTCCAGGGTTTGTTCCCCCAACTCCTGACCAAGCACTGGGAACTCACCTAGAAGGATCATCCGCCCATCCAAACCAGTTCATGTGTTCTGAGGGCCTCCCTTCTTCCCTGCCACACGTGCCACAAAAGTAAAAGCCGACAGGACTAATAACCCAGCCTTGTAAACCAAACACACACAAATCACCTTCCTTGCCCTCTCCCCATCCCCATGAAGAGGCTCAAAGCATTCCTTAGCAAAATGGCTCAAGCTAACAATAGTAGCCCTTACTATTTTTTGAACGCTTACTAATGCTAGGACAACTCCAAGCACTATGTAAATGATTTGTCTTTTTAAATCTATCTGTCCTTTTTCCTATTAGTTTTTAGAGAACCAGGAGTTTATACCTCTCCAGGCAGACCTGGTGCCTAACACAGATTCCGTACAACCAGCAGATGCTCAATAGTACTACAGATGATGAGAAAAGGTCTACACTCACCTCCAAGACAAGCGTTTCAAATCTGGCCTCTGCGGATCTGTTTTTGAAGTAGGAGGTCATTTTGCACTCTTTGTGGGCTCCATAGTGGTTGAGCAAAAGGAAGGGAGGGAAACTGCACCTGGACACGCCTTCTACCCCCATCACCTCCCAAGCTGTGATGGAAGACACTTCAGAGAGCCAAAGAGGGAGGGAAGCAGAGGCCGGCACTGGCCTCCCTGCAGAAGGAATGCAGAGCTCCCTGCGCTGTCCACCACGCGTGGACTCCAACAGATGCAGGAGCTTTCCCCACGCCCCCTACCTGCCCTCACACCCCTTATTCCTTCGGTGGCAATGACTAGGGGCTGTTTCTGCAGACCTGCCACCGAGGGAAGCCCCACTGGCAAGCAGTGAGAGAACTCGGAGTAGAAACAACAAACAAATAAGCTGGGAGATGTAGCTGCCAAAACAAACCAAATGCAAAAGGGCTGCTGCCACCACCTCGGCTGGGCCCAGGCCAGGAGCAGAGAGCGGAGCACATACGTGCAGGGACACACATAGTTCCCTCCAGCTCCCTGCCGGCTCCCCACTCCGTTACTGGGGGCTCCTGGACAAGGGAGTCTTGCAGTCAAGGCTGATAGGGAGGGACTTCACTGGCGACGCAGTGGTTAAGAATCCGGCCGCCAATGCAGGGGACACGGGTTCGAGCCCTGGTCCGGGAAGATCCCACATGCCGCGGAGCAACTAAGCCCGTGCACCACAACTACTGAGCTTGCGCTCTAAAGCCGGCACCCCACAACTACTGAGCCCGCGAGCCACAACTACTGAAGCCCGCACGCCTAGAGCCCGTGCTCCACGAGAGAAGCCACCACAATGAGAAGCCGGTGCGCCGCAACTAGAGAAAGCCCGCGCACAGTGGGCCAAAAATAAATTAATTAAAAGAAAAAAAAAAGGCTGATAGGGAAATTGGGGTGGGGGGGAATAAGGGGTACCTGATAGAAACGTCTCCAGCCTTGTCTCCCTCAAATCTCCCCAGTGCTTCCTACTTTCTAGCTGCCCGAGTGACCCTCCAGTCCCAGAACACACCCTGCTTGTTCGTGAATCCCCTTTGTGCATGCTGATCCCTCTGTCTGATATGTCCTCTCCCCTCTCTTCTGTCTGGCAAGCTCCTATTCATCCTTCAAAACCCAGGTCAAAAGGTGGAACCATCTGAGACCTCACCGGGAAGTTAGCCATCTCCTTCTCCACACTTCTGTATCGTGGCTATTCTTACTTCTTACATAACACATCTTACTCATTTCACAAAAAATTGGTATATCCATCTTCCCAACTAAGTGGTGAACTCCTTGAAGGCAGGGGCCATTTCATACCCATCTTTGTATCCCCAGGGCCCAGCCCAGGCCTTGGCTCACAGTAGGCACTCAGCATGTATTTAGTTGTTAGAATGAAGCGCTAGTCCTTCTGTGAGGAGTTCACTTTCCTGAGTGGCTGGCAGTCACTTCCGCAGCATGAATCCCTCGTCGACAGGAATACTCAAGGCAGAGGGAGAGGTTTTGTTAAATGAGAAGGCTAATTTTCCGAACCCCAAACCAGACTGCCTTCAAGCAAACTAGAACCAAATTCTGTTACTAACCTTTAGATCAAAGGCTTTCAAACTCCTGTGATCTCGCCCAACAGTAAAATTGACGCCCAACAGTAAAACTGATGTCATGGGGGCTTCCCTGGTGGCGCAGTGGTTGAGAGTCCGCCTGCCGATGCAGGGGACGCGGGTTCGTGCCCCGGTCCGGGAAGATCCCACATGCCGCGCAGCGGCTGGGCCCGTGAGCCATGGCCGCTGAGCCTGCGCGTCCGGAGCCTGTGCTCCGCAACGGGAGAGGCCACAGCAGTGAGAGG
>NW_021145332.1:37476-73564 GCF_002837175.3 Physeter macrocephalus
CTCCGCAACGGGAGAGGCCGCAGCAGTGAGAGGCCCGCGTACCGCAAAAAAAAACCAAAAAAACGAAAAACTGATGTCATAACTAGCACATATACATCTATAACTGAAACAGTATCAACAAAATATTATCATTGAAGTTGTACTTTTTTTACTTGCTTTTTAAAAGGCTTTGACCCAGTAAATTGATTTCAAGACCCACATATGGGTCACCACCCACTCTGATAAAAATTGCTTTAGGTGACTTGTTTGATAAACATGAAAAATCAGATCCTCCTACAAATATCCAAACAAAAAAGTACTTATGACCTGTGTGCCCAGTAATTCAAAGGGAAGGCTATCCTTCCCTGCTTAGAACAGCCCAGCCACAAGGGTCTGAAGGGCTCTGGACCGTAGCTGTTTAGAACAATTTGGGCCCCACGGGCCAGGAATCAAATGAAGCAGTGTCTCAGTCCCTACCACAGGCTGATACAAAGGAGGCCCCCACCTTTGTTTGCCTTCTTCACCCTTAAACCCTCACCCTTCCTGTGCCGGGGATCCGCCAGCAGAGAACCTGATGCTTTCCTAGCATACAACTACACCCCAGCTGCACTCCAGCGGGTGGGAGTATATAATTTATCTTCCCTGCCTTCTTCTGTGAGGATGAAATATTTTAAAGCAAACATTGGAATTGTCAGCCTTCTGCACTGTACTAAAGTTTGTTTCAGGTTGCAGTGTCCGTAGTACAATTTATGCTCTTTCTGTGAAGGCAGGAAACACTGGGGTTCCCCTACTGTATCTAAGTCCTTGTAAAGTTCTTTCCGACTCTCCTTTCCAGAATTTACACAGGGGAGAGGCAGTGCAGCGGGGTGGCCAGGCACCAACACAACTTGATACTTTTTATTGTATACGACAACGGTTACAGACCACAAAGATTCCGGAAGCCCCACTACTTGGGCCCAACAAAAGACAGTATTCGCCCTCTCAATTCAGAGTCCTCTGGGCTGCGAGGGGACAGGCTTTTCCCTACATGGCTCTGGTAGAAGGTCCATGACAGTACTCGGTACACGAAACAGCCACATCTGAGCCTAGCTGTACGGGGGTGGGTGGATAAGGTGGGCCAGCCTCATCTCAATCACTTGGGTGTGACCCTGAAGACGCGGATGTGGATAGCCGAGTTGTTGCGGATCCGGGTCAGCGGCTCTCGCGTATCAATCTCTGGTTCCAGTTCATCGACAAGCTCCACGGTGGAGGTATTGGCAGCCACCTGCAAGGACCCGAAGCTGCCAGCCTGCAGCTGTAGGGCAATGTTGATGGCGCGGTTGATGGCCAGGCCCAAGCCGTGGATGTAGATCTCACTGCATGCGTTCTGACCCCGAGCCCCTCCATCCAGCAGTTTCTGGCAGCGGGCCAGCTGGGCTTTAAAGTCCGTCTTCATGTTGACATAAATGTCATTGGGCCTCCGGGGCAGGCGGTGGGGGAGACGCTTCCGCAGGGTGTACTCCACCGGGTCCAGCTCAGCCTCGACGGCTCCGCGGGGCTCTCGGTTTTCGGCCATGCTGTATGCCCTGGCACGAGGAAGAGACGAGATCAGCCAGGGGTGACGAGCGACCAACGCTTCCTTTCCCACCCCGTTTCCTGCCCAAAGGGTGAAGCCGGAAGAAAGCGCACTCGACGCTTCTATTCCCTTCCACTCTCAGTCCCCTTCCACTCGCCTCAAGCTCCCGCATCTCCCCCACCCCCAGTTCCTACTCATTCAACACATCGCCCCCAACCTCCAGGCCCCTCCACCGCCCCCTTTCCCCAGCTCTTCCGCGCCTAATCTCTCCGGTCCACAGTGCTCTCCACGCGCCGCGGCCCGCTCCCCTGCCAGGGCACTCAAGCGTTGCGCCGACCGGCCGGAATAGAGGGCGCTGCCCGCGACCCCCAGGCCCCAAGAGGGAAGAGAAGGTGAACGCCGCCGGAACGCTCGAGCGCTAGAACCCAGCCGGCGCCTAGCTCCTGAAAAGGGTGCCGAGTGCGCACGCGCGCTCGTCCCCTGCAGCCAAGCCCGCGGGATCCACGAATCGCCTTCCTGGCCTCCGTTCTCCCGCCCCTTTCCTGAGAGCTCGCAAAACCGCGCGATGTGTTTGAGTAACGCGAGGCTTCCGGGGGTGATGGGATCTACCACGTGTACGCCTCCCAGGCGGGGCGCAGAGGCGGGAGGCGTGTACCAAGTCGGAGCTGGGGAGGATCTGGGAAAGGGAGGTCAGCTTTCCTGGGCCAATCCGAGTCCCCGGTCCGCGGAGGTGTCCCGAAGGGGAGAAGGGAGGAGAGGAGGCTATTGTAGGGGCCTGGAGGATTTGGGGGTAAGGGTCTTCCAAAGATAGCAGGGAGGGCGGCGAGTTCCATAGAACGTGATCGCGAAGGGGTCTGAAGTCAAGTCTGCACTCTCGCGTCCATCGCAGTTCCTCGGGTCAGAGGAGGTGTGGCAGAGTTGGCAGAACTGACCTCCCGCCCAAGGTTCCTGTTGCCCAAAGACCGAGGGCGGGTAACGAGTGGTGAGGCCCGGCCCTTGGCGGAGGACAGCTCTCCGGGACTCCTCTGCAGTTCACGGGGACCCGTCCTTCTTCCCTGCGTCTGGCAGGGCTGACCTCCCAGGCCAGCCCCTGGGGACGCGAGCTATGAGCCGCAGGCCCAGCCTTCACAGCTCCCCTGGGGCCCCCTGACCCACTCGCACCCCTCCACCACCCCCACCCGCCACCAGCTCTTCGGTCACTGCCCGCCAACTGGGAGTACGGACGTGCGCCCCCTGGCGGGAAAGTGCAGGGCAACACCTGGGGGTTGGCTCCCCAAGGCCAGTGGGAAGGGGTTTTCTGCCCAGATTGGTTTAGCTTCTGTAGAGTTCCATTTGAAAATGAGTTAGACCGGCGGTGAGGACCTCAGTTCCCTCATCACTCAAATGGGGATGAGAATTCCTGTCTTGCTACTGAGTTGCAAAACCCAATATAACCTTACAAACCATAAGCCTACACGTGAGTTAGCTTTTTTTTTTAATTAAAAAAAATTTATTTATTTGGCCGTGCTGGGTCTTAGTTGTGGCATGCGGGCTCTTAGTTGCAGCATGTGGGATCTAGTTCCCTGACCGGGGATGGAACCCGGGTGCCCTGCATTGGGAGCGAGGAGTCTTAACCAGTGGACCACCAGGGAAGTCCCTGAGCTGGCATTTTAATGCACAACCACCCCCACCCCCACCTCTCTCTAGTTGCCTGGGGTAGAGTCTGACCCCATTTGACTGGAGGTTGGAAAAAGGCCAGGCTCCTGAGAACTTCTCTCCCAGCACCACTTAAATCCTGTGGTTCTTTTAGCTTCAGATTCTTACAAGTTTGGGGGGTTATTTGGGGTTGAAGAGGAAATGCTGGCTACAACCTTACTCCATCTCAGAAATGACATCTGAAGAGAGTTGTGTTTTTTTTGTTTTTTGGTTTTTTTTTGCGGTACGTGGGCCTCTCACTGCTGTGGCCTCTCCCATTGCGGAGCACAGGCTCCGGACGCGCAGGCCCAACGGCCATGGCTCACGGGCCCAGCCGCTCCGCGGCATGTGGGATCCTCCCGGACCGGGGCACGAACCCGTGTCTCCCGCATCGGCAGGCGGACTCTCAACCACTGCGCCACCAGGGAAGCCCCCTGAACAGAGTTTTGATGGACAAACAGGAATTCTTCAGGGAAGCAAGGAGTATTCTGGAAACACTGAACAGTATTTTTAAAAGAATGGAAGCGTAACCTAAGCTTCCACCTCAAGGAACTAGAAAAAGTAAAGCCAAAGGGAGAAGATGGGAGGAAATAATAAAGAGCAAATATCAATGAAACTGAACACAGAAAAACAAAGAAACTCAAACCAGAAGCTGGTTCTTTGAAAAAGTCAATAAAATTGACCTCTAGCAAGACTGACAAAAAAGAGAGAACAAGAAAAAGAAGACTCAAATTATGATTATCAGAAATGAAAGAGGGGATAGCACTAAAGATCCCATAAACATTAAATTATACTTGGAGAACCACACAAACAACTCTACACACATAAATTCCACAGCTTAGGTAAAATGGACCAGCTCCTAGAAAACAAACTACCAAACTAACCCAAGATGAAATGGATCATCTGAATAACTCTGTAACTATTAAGGTAATTAAATTCATAGTTAAAAAATAAAAACAAACTTTAGAACAAGAAATATCTAGGCCCACACGGTTTTACTGGTGAATTCTACCAAAAAAGAAAAAAGAAAAGGAAGTAACACAAATTCTACACAATCTCTTCCAGAAAACAGAAGAGGAAGCTACATTTCCTAATTAATTTTATGAGGTCAAAACCAGACAAAGATAATACAAAAGAAGAAAAATCACAGATGGATACCTCTCATGAACAACACAAAAATCTTCAACAAAATGTTAGCAAACTGAATCCAGCAGTATATAAAATGAATGATATACCACAACCAAGCAGAGTTTATTCCAAAGATGCAGGGCTGCTTCAGTATAAGAAAACCAATCAGTATTATCTACCATATTAACAAGTTAAAGAAAAAAATACATATGATCATGTCAATTGATACAGAAAAACCACTTAACATAATTTAGTACCCATTTATAAGAGCTCTTAGCAAAAAGATAATGGAAGGAACTTCCTCAACTTGGTAAAGAGCATCTACAAGAAAACTACAGCTTCCCATCATAGTTAATGGTATAAGACTGGACACCTTTCTCTTAGAATCAAGAACAAGGGAAGGATGTCATCTCTCACCACTCTCATTGTTGGAAGTCCCAGCCAGTGCAATAAGGCAAAGAAAAGATTGTAAAGGAAGAAAAAAAACTCTCTATTTGCAGATGACATGATTGTATATACATAAGAAGTCCCAAGGAATCTACAAAAAAACCATATAATTAATAAATTAGCTTATTAGCAACTTTGCAGGATACAAGATTAACATACAAAAATCAATTGTAGGGCTTCTCTAGTGGCGCAGTGGTTAAGAATCCGCCCGCCAAGGCAGGAGACACAGGTTCGAGCCCTGGTCCGGAAAGATCCCACATGCCACGGAGCAACTAACGCCGTGCGCCACAACTATTGAGCCTGCGCTCTAGAGCCCGCGAGCCACAACTACTGAAGCCTGCACGCCTAGAGCCCGTGCTCTGCAACAGGAGAAGCCACCGCAATGAGAAGCCCATGCACCACAACGAAGAGTAGCCCCCACGCGCTGCAACTAGAGAAAGCCCGTGCTTAGCAACGAAGACCCAAGGCAGCCAAAAAAAAAAAGTTAAAAAAAAATCAATTGTATTTCTATATACTGGCAACAAACAACTGGAAACCAAAATTTAAAATCATTTACAATCACTCCCGAGAGAGAGGGGAAGGGGGAAGAGGAAAGGAGGGGGAGCGAAAAATAAGTATAAATGTAACAAAACATGTACAAACTCTGCTTAAAACTACAAAATGCTAATCAAAGATCTAAATTAATGGAGAGATATACCATGTCCATGTATTGGAATATTCAACATAGTATAGATGTCAATTCTCTCCAAATTTAATGCAATTCCTATGAAAATCCCAGCAAGAAGTTTTGTAGATGTAAATAAGTTTCTTGTAAAATTTATATGGCAAGGCAAGAGAAGTTAAAGCAATTTTGAAAAACAAAAAGTTGGAATCACACCACCTGACTTTAAGACTTACTGTGTAAACACAATCTCAAGACAGTGTGACATCTGCCAAGGGACAGACACAAAAATCAATAAAATGGAATAGAGAACCTAGAAGTAGATTCACACAAGTAAAGCCAGCTGATTTTTTTTTTTTTTTTTAAGAAACTTTATTTTCCGTCAACCTATTTCCATTTTAAGAGTTTGTGGAAGAACTGCTTAAGACCACTCAGCGCTTGTTCCTAGCCACTCAGCGGCCCGAGCAGTTGGAGCTGCAGACCAGTGTTCAGTGGCAGGCTGTGCACTCCAGTCTTCAGTGGGGAGCTGCTGAACAGGCACAGAGGGCACCTGCACACCTTCGGACCCGTCCGCCACCTCCTGCTGAGTAGCAGTGAACTCAGGAGCTGGAGCGGTCCATTCACCCTGAAATTCCTCCTTGGTCACAGCCTTCTCAGCTGCTGCCTGCTCATCCTTTTAAATTTCTTCAGAATCTCTGTAGACGTAGAGACCAGGCGTGACCTCCCATGGGTGTTCGCGGGAGATGGTGCCACGCATGTGCAGAACTCCCCGGGCAAGCATCCACCACATCAGACCCACTGAGGGAGCTCCCTTGTTGTTGCATGGGATGGCGATGTCCACATTATCGCAGAGGAGAGTCTGCGTTACACAGAGCAATGGCAGACAGGTTAACGTAAGAGGCCTCTGGGAGAGGCAGGTGGTCAGCCCTGGGATCAGTAACCATCGGAAGTCTTGGCTCCCGGAAGGCTGCCTGGATCTGGTTAGTGAAGGTTCCAGGAGTGAAGCGGCCAGCAACAGGCGTGGCTCCAGTGGCAGCAGCAAACTTCAGCCCAGCTCGCTGGTCGGTATTCCTGGAGGATATGACACTGACGTCAGCTGGGTTTTCAATGGCAACAGTGGCATGAGCTGCCAACAGAAGCTTCTCCCAGGTTCTCTTCAGATTTATGATGTAGATGTCTTCACTTTTCCTTTTGTAGTTGTACTGTTCCATTTGGAAGTCAAGGTTGGTGCCACCTAAGTGGGTTCCTGCTGCAGGGAATTTGAGGACATCCTCCTCCTTCTTTCGCAGGACATCAAGGGCTCTGGAAATTGTGAAAGTTTCCCTTTAAGTTACAATGGGAATCCAGAACAACGCCGTATGGACACCTGTCTGGCTGGCGCGGAAAAGCCAGCCAGCTGATTTTTGGCAAAGGTGCAAAAGCAGCTGAATGGGGAAAGAATGAGTCTTTTCAGCAAGTGGTGCTAAAACAACTGAATAAAAAGGCAAAGAACTGAACCTCAGCCCTATGCAAAAAATTAACACAAAATGGATGGTAGATCTAAACATAAAACGGAAAATTATAAAACTTTTAGAAGAAATATAGGAAAAAAAAGTCTTCATGACATAGGGTCAGGTAAAGAGTTCTTAGATACAACTCCAAAGGCACGATCCATTAAAGAAAAAAACTGGGGACTTCCCTGGTGGTGCAGTGGTTGGGAGTCCACCTGCTAGTGCAGGGGACATGGGTTCGAGCCCTGGTCCCGGGGGATCCCGCATGCCGTGGACCAGCTGAGCCCGTGTGCCACGGCTGCTGAGCCTGCGCTCTAGAGCCTGTGAGCCACAGCTGCTGAGCCCACGTGCCACAACTACTGGGGCCTGCGTGCCTGGAGCCCGTGCTCCACAGCATGAGAGGCCACTGCAGTGAGAGGCTCACGCACCGCAGCGAAGAGTGGCCCCCATTCGCCGCAACTGGAGAAAGCCCATGCACAGCAACGAAGACCCAAAGCAGCCATAAATAAATAAATAAATATGTGAAAAGTAATATATGCTTTAAAAAAAAAAGAAAAAAATTGATAAATTGTACTTCATCAAAATTAAAAACTTTTACTCTGTGAAAGACCACCCAGCCACAGACTGGGAGAAAATACCTGCAAATCACATATCCAACAACGGACTTGTATCCAGAATAGATAAAGAACTCTCTAAATTCAAGCGTTAGAAAACAACTCAGTTACGGACTTCCCTGGTGGTCCAGAGGCTAAGACTCCGTGCTCCCAATGCCGTGGGCCCGGGTCCCATCCCTGGTCAGGGAACTAGATCCCACATGCTGCAACTAAGAGTTCGCATGCTCCAACTGAAAGATCCCGCATGCCACAACGAAGATCCCGAGTGCTGCAACTAAGACCCGGCGCAGCCAAAAAAAACCGAAAACAAACAAACAAAAAAAACAATCAGAAAATGGGCAAAAGTCTTGAACAGAGGGTTCTTTAGCAAAGAGGGTATAAGGATGACAAACAAGCACATAAGATGTTCAACACAGCCATTATGGAAATGCAATTAAAACCATGATGAGATGCCACTACCCACCTATTAGCATGTCTAAAATTAAAAATTTTGACAATACTAAGTGTTTAGGAGAATGCAGAGAAATTGGATCTCTCATACACTGTTTGTGGAAAGTTTCAATGGTCCAGCCACATAGTTTGGCAGTTTCTTCTAAAATTAAACATACACTCACCATATGACCCAGCAAGAGCACACATGGGAATTTACAAACTCGTACACAAATGTCCATAGCAGTTTTTGTAATAGCAGTGTTTGTAAAAGCCCCAGACAGGAAACAACCCATGTGTCTTTCAATGGGTGACTGGTTAAAGTGTGGTACATCCATACCATGGAATACTACTCAGCAATAAAAGCTGGATCAAGGAGACCCATTAGGCTGCTGGAAGACTAGATACATCCTAGAACAATACTGTGCTGAGCAGCTCAGAGTTTACTGTGGAAGGCAAACAAGATGAGCAAGACAGTGTGACCACTGCTCAGCATGGAGCGTGTATAGGGTTCAGTGGACCCTCGAGGAGGTACAGCCAATATGACCTTGGGGGGATGCAAGGTCTTCCAAAGGACGCAATGGCTAAGGTGAGGCAGTAATGTCTAGCAGTTGGGCTCAGATCCTGTGCAGTCCCTCCTGTTACAATGGAGAGGCCTGGAAGGTCTGAGCCCTGGGAGATAGGGAAGTAGGAGGGAACCAGCAAAGGATTCAGAAGGAGCAGCTGATGAGGTAGGAGGAAAACCAAGAGATGTGGTGATCTGGAGGCCAGGTGAAGAAAGCATTTCTTGGAGGAGGTAGTGACCAGCTGTGTCATATGCTGATAGGCCACATAAGGTAACAAACCAGTGGATTTAGCAATGTGGTGATTTTGCATTGGTGACTTGACAAGCATTTACACTTGATTGACCAAAGAACTTAGCTCACGGAGGAAAGTAATTCTGAATGCAATAAATTAATTGTAAGGCCCATTCTGTCTGATAATTAACAATAAGCACAGTTGATGAGCTATCACTCCATTACTCAGGCTGTGTGTCTTTTCATGATATTTAAAATGTTTTCCAAACTTTGACATACAGATAAAGGTTCGCAATTTAGGTGGGTGAAGCGAGGCATTGTAATACCCTGATTTGACACTAAGATGGTCCTTACCATTTTGCATTTCATGGAAGGAAAACTCTGCAGGGGAATCTGCCATTAGAAAAAAAGGCAGAGAGTTTGGCTGTTTACTCTTACTTGAGACTTCCCTTTCATCTCGATAAATCATCTAACCACATCTCTTTGTTTAGTTCAAAAGCTTCCAAATTTAAAATAACACAGACCAAGACATTTTACAGCATAGTCTTGAATAAACCTAAATAAACAAAAATATCTTAGGTCCAAGTGATTTTCTTCATTCAAATTTTTTTCTTTAATTTTGTACGGGAGATTCACAGTTCTCATTTGTTTCCTTTCTCAAAGAGGGTGCTTATACAATTCAATTTCCACAGTGTCATCAGCAGCAAACGCATTCTCACTTTACGGCTGGGGGAGATTACTTGGCCAGGATCACAAGCTAGTATACAGGAAACCCAGGGTGATAGATCAGTCACTCCAATCTTCTACCTTGGAGTCCAGTGTGCTCTCCCTGACACAAAGCATCTGATAGGTAGGTAGGTACTACTGTCCAATCAAAAACATTTTCATGATAGCATTCGAAGCCCTCAACTTAAGTTTCACTTCACTTCTCATCCAACTAGCAATCCAGGTCCTCTTCTCCCATCAGCCTGGCTTGTCACTATTCTAAAGCTGACGCTCACTTTTCTGAAATCTACCCAAATCCTGCCCTTCCTTCCTGCTCAGCACAGGCCACCACTGTCCCTGACTGCTTCCCCTTCACAGGGATTTCCCCCCTTTTTCCCCTGTACCATTTCTCCACCATAATTTACAATCTCACATTTGCTAATTAATCATTAAAACAGGCCAAAAGGCTAAGACCTTATTCAGAGGGTAGGACACAAACTAGGAAAGTGGGGGGAAAAAAAGCAACAACAAAAGCTTTGGAGTAAGAAAAAAACAGCTGTCATAAACTTGAGAACTTTGTTCTAGAAGAACTTGATTGGAGATTGGATTCTGTTGATACAATTTCATACAGTTAACAATGTGAATATTGTGGACCCAGAAGGCCCCACTAGCTAACATTTGTGGAGGGCCTGCCCTATACCAAGCACTGTGTTAAGTGCTTTACCATACAATCCAGAGACTCAGAGATGAGTAAAGTTGCCCAAGGCCACGGTCAGTATGGGATGGAACCAGCACGTAAGCCCTCGCTTTAAACAATTGCCTTTTCCAGCCTGTGAACAAGTAGCTTCACTGACAACTCTGAGGCAGGAATCCTGACTGCAAGAAAGACAAGGGAACTAAAAAAAGCGGACACGAAAACTGTAAGTGCACAGAAACCTGGGGTGTGCTCCGTGCAAGAACAAAGGGCCTTCCTGGTAGCTCCGGAGGTCGGCGCTCCGTTTTGGCGAAACACAGAGGACTCAAGTTCCAAGTCTGAATTTACCCTTCCCTGTCCTGAGGATTATATTGTTTTTGGTAACGGCTGTTTTAGGAAGCTGGGAAGTAGAGTATACATTCTGGCGTAACTTCCAAAGAAAACGGTGAAAACACACACAAGACTTTTTCATCCAGAAAGTTCAGGGAATCGGAAAAGTCATTCTTGAAAACCTCCTTTTTAAACAAAGGCGGTGTCAATCTACTTCTCACATTTGCATAGTAGTTTCTCTCTTTCCGAAGGCTTTCACACTCACCTATTTTAATTCTTTCAGCACTCCGGAAGGGAGTGGAATGGGGGCCAGGGATGGGGCGGAGCAGAGCATCAATACCTTACTATAAAACAGAAACTGAGGCCCGACAACGTCAACTCCTTCGCCCCCGATGTCCAGGGGGCTAGTCGGTGGCGGAGCCAGATAGAAACTCCAGGTCTCACCAGCCAGTGCTGGCTCGGACTGTTTCTAAACCATTAGGTTCCTCGTTTATTTCATATACCCCGGGGATGTCTGATGAACACACCTCTGGGTTGTACGTGGTCTCCTTCAATCCAGGCGGGCTTCCCGGAGGAAGCCGACCGTCCGGGAGGCGGGCGATGCCGCTAGCGGCGGCCTTAGTCGCGATGGTCGCGCATCACGTGCGGGGGGGCAGCCGGGGAGCACCCCGGGGACACCCTCACCCCCCCCCGGCCCTCAGCAGGCTGTGTCACGTGAGGCACCGGGCTCCCGGGTCACGTGCCGGGGGGGGGGTGTCGGGGGCGGCGGGCATCCGGGCCGCGCCCGCCGGGCACACTAGGAGCGCGCTTGGCCGTGCGGGTCGGAGCGGGCCGGAGCAGCAAAGGGGGGCAGTGGCGGTGGCGGCGGCCGCGGCGGGGGCGGAGGGGGCGGCCCCGCGGCCCCGCGTCCGCGTCACGTGGTGCGAGGCGGGCAGCCATCTTGCTACAAACACAAACAGAGAGGAGCGGCCGCCGCGGGAGCGCCAGCGCCCCCTCCCCCGCCGTCGCCGCCCCCCGGCCCGCCGCGCGTCGCCAACGCCCCGGGACCGGAGCCTCGTGCCGCCCGCCCGCCGCGGTAAGCGCCCGGCGGCCCCGCGGACCCCGGCCCGCGGCCGGGCCCGGGCCAGGCCCGCCCCCGACGCCGAGGCGGCCGCGCCGAGCCTGCGAGAGCCAAAGCGGGAGCGCGGGCCGCCGGCACGGACCCTCCCCCGTCTCCTCCCGAGGCCGCCGCCCCCGACGCCCGGTGTGCCCGCCCTCCGGCCCTCCCCGCCTGACCCTCCCCCGGCGCGGGCCGGGCCCCCGCGCCGCCCGGAGGGAGGCCGGCTCCCTCCCGGGGGCGGCCGCCCGCGCCCCCGCACCTGGCGCCCCCTCCCTGAAGGGCACGCTGTCCTCCCGGGCCGGCCCGCCTCCTTCCCACCCCCGCGCTCCTAACGGTAGCTCTCCGGCCCTTGGAAGCCCGGCCCAGGCCCCCCACCTACCCCCGCCCTCATCCTCCGCCCGGGGGCCCGGGACCCTGATGCCCGGTTCTCCCCGGAGATATCCACCAACGCGCCTCCGGTTTCTTATCGGCCTGAACTGGGCCCGGCGGGTCTTAAAGTCCAAGCTTTCCGTGACTTTTGGCTAACGTGGAAACCTCTCCTCTTAACCACAGCACTTCGCTTGGGTCTTCGCCTAAATTTCCTTTCAGCGAGCGACATTAGTGCTTGGTCATTGGGGTCTTCCTCCCGGTTGCCCTGCCGTGTGAAACACCTTAGTCTGTCCTGTCGCCAGGCTGGGCCCTTCCCAGCCCATCTCCCCTGATGCAGCAGCTCCCCAGTCACGGCCCCTCACACTTTGCCTTTTTTTTTTTTTTTTTTCCAAGTTAACTTTAAAAAGACCCTCATCTCGCACGTCTTACCCAGCCATTACTAGAATTCCCAGTGAGCGTACAGGTCTGGTCCATCATAGGGCCGGGCCTAGCCCCGGGGATAGATGCTCAACCCGTACTTGTTGGCCGGCTCTTTCTTCCACCCACCCCAGTCTCACTCCCCTCTTGCTTCTCATTGCTGCTTTTCCAGAGATCTGCCTCCAGAGCCTTTCTGCAGCCCGAGAGCTGACACGCGGTTGCAATCTGGCCCCCGCCCCTTGGCTTTGCAACTGAAACACCTTGGGTACCAACAGGCTGGTCCCCTTAGCTTCTCACTGTGTGGGAGTTTGCTCTCTGGTCCTTCATCGGTACCGTTCCCTGTGCAGTCCCAGGCCACCCACCCTCACCCCAGCCTCAGTTTTATTTCCTAGATGGTAGTTCTAGTGTGTCATTGGGCAGGGATGGAACAGATCTGGACTTTGTGTGGCTGCCATGGCGGGGACCAGGGACCTCGAGGGGTCCCACGTGGTGATTACAGTCAAGTGAGTTCTGTTCTTAGACTCCTGGCCTGTCTTTCTCAGCCAGCGGATGTGTCAGTGTTGTCTGTGGTTTGATGGATTAAAGGACCCCAGTTTGCCCTGGCTTTTACATCTGTAGTTGGAGTTTGGGATAGGAAAAAAAAAAAAAAAAAGCCCCACTTTAGAGCAGAGGAGGTGAGAGGTGGCTACGGGAAGGATTTTTTTTTAAGGTTTTTTTGTTGTGTTTTGTTTTTTGATGTGGACCGTTTTTCAAGTCTTTATTGAATTTGTTACAGTATTACTTCTGTGGTTTTTTTTATGTTTTGGTTTTTTGGCCGCGAGGTATGTGGGATCTTAGCTCCCCAACCAAGGATCGAACCCACAGCCCCTGCATTGGAAGGTGAAGTCTTAACCACTGGACAGGCGGGGAAGTCCCTATGGGAAGGATTTTAAAAATTCTAACGAGAAATTAAAAATGGTTTAAAACTCACAAAGTGTGCTTGTGAGTTTGGGGTGGCTCTTGCTGCACATGTGCCCCTTCTCCAGTCTCAGGTAGGGTGTCAGAGACGTCAGCGTCTCGTATCAGGGCAGCTGCAGCCTTCCTTCCTTGTTTTCTCTGCCTGGAGCCCAAGACTGGACAAATGGGCAGAAGGGATCAAATGAGGTAAAGTGTGGAAGTGTTTAGAAAACTGTTAACTACTAGACATGCCGCGGGGCGTTGTTATGATGGCTCAGAGGGCAGAGCTGGGAAAACTGACCAGCCGGGAGGAACATGGGCTTGCACCTCTTTTTAAGCCTCAAGAGTTCTCCTACCCCGCATGGAGAATCTTTCCATCCTGAGGAAGGGTGGAGTCACCTCCAACAGGCTTGGGGCTGGGTGGTTGCTCAAATGTTGGGGAATTTGGTATTGTACTTCTGTTAATAGTGGTACCTTCCTGTGCCAAAGCACATTGCTCTGGATTGGGGCTAATTTTCGCTGTGATGGAATGAGGAAATAACGTTCTTAACTTAGTGTGTACTGGGACTGCCTATTCTCTGGATTTTTTCCTTCTCCTGTGAGTTCTGAACCCCAGAGAATAGGCTCCTCTCGTGTTCCCTCAAGCCTGTCGTGAGCACCCAGGACCAGTGTGTGTCCTCTCCCTTGGACTCCGGCAGGGGGCAGTCTTTTAAGAGCAGTAATTCAGGTGCTCGGGGAGTGAGGGTATGCTGAGGCTTGAGAAGGAGAAGGGGGCGGGGTGTGGATAGATGAGGCAGACAGATGCTGAGAGGTGGGGCCTAAGCACAACACCCTTAGGTCAAGTAGCCAGGGAGGGATGCTGTCTCCGTCCGCTGCCTGCCACCTCCTGCTCTTTCCTTCACTGGAAGGGGATCCAAATGCTGGGCTTTCAAAGTTTGTGATAGACTTAGAACAATTTTGTTTAATCTATTCTTTTCCTGAGGATTTCCCTCCTGGCAGGATTGCAGATTTCTTTCATGGACAGTGTAATTAGGGAATGATTTCCTTGCTCTTCAGAGGCAGGAGTAAATTTGGAGTAAATTTGGTTTCTCTTGTCTTACATTCTTCCCAATAAGCGGACAACAGGCATGATTACCTCTGTCTGCGGCACACAGGTGGGTTTCTTAACTGTGCCCCTGTTGATAATCTGGGCCCAGATGACTCTGCGGTGAGGGCTGCCCTGTGCAGCGTAGGATGTTTAGCAGCAGCCCTGGCCTCAGCTCACTGGATGCCTGTAGCATTTCCCAGTCACACCGACCACAAATGTCCCCCGATATTGCCGGATGTGTCCTGGGGAGCAGAGTTGCCCCCAGTTGAGAAGTGGTGGCTTTGACGAAGCACGTGGGAAAGACGCACGCCTGTTTGGAGCTAGAAACGGTGGGGCGCGTGTGTGCTGCTCGCAGGCGAAGGGCCAGGCAGCCACCGGCTTCTGGGACCCAGGCCTCCCCTGGCTGGGCCCGCCTAGATGCTTGACCTTTCTCACCGGCCGCTCCTCCACTTCCTCTCGCCTGATTGCCTCTCTCTGTCTCTCTGTCTCTCTGTCTCTCTCTCTCTCTCTCTCTCTCTCTCTCTCTCTCTCTCTCTCTCTCACTCGCCTCCGCAGTTTCCCTGCTTCTCACGCCTGGAGCCAGCGTTTTTTCTCAGTTAGCTCCTTACAACCGGGACAGAAGGGTGACGGCTGAAGTGGGAAGCGCCTGGCAGCCAGCCGCCTTTGCCACTCCCTGGAGGGGTGGGAGGGTGAGTTGTCCCCTTTCTGTCCTCTCACCCCGCAGCAGCTTTCCATGCTCGCAGGACTCTTTGTCCCATCCGTCTAGGATGGGGCTCTTCTGGGGTGGCCTGGAAGAGGCTCAGAACAGCCTTTCCTGAGTTTGTTTGAAGGAAGTGAGGTGTTTTTCTTGGAGTGACGAAGACTTAGTATGTGATAGCTATCCCCAAATGTCTTCTTTTCCCCCTAAGCCTTTTTTTTTTTGGCCAGTCATGTTTATTTTATTATTATTTTTTTTTGGCCGCACCACGCGGCATGTGGGATCCTAGTTCCCTGACCAGGGATCGAACCTGCACCCCCTGCATTGGAAGCATAGAGTCCTAACCACTGGACTGCCAGGGAAGTCCCCCCACAAACCTTTTAAAAATGGTCAAATATAACATATACCATTTTAGCTATTTTTCAAAAATGATTTTTATTTGATTTTGGCTGCATTGGGTCTTCGTTGCTGCGCGCGGGCTTTCTCTAGTTGCAGCGAGCGGGGGCTACTCTTCGTTGTGGTGCGCGGGCTTCTCATTGTGGTGGCTTCTCGTTGCGGAGCACGGGCTCTAGGCACGCGGGCTTCAGTAGTTGCGGCGTGCGGCCTCAGTAGTTGTGGCTCGCGGGCTCTAGAGCACAGGCTCAGTAGTTGTGGCTCACGGGCTTAGTTGCTCTGCAGCCTGTGGGATCTTCCCGGACCAGGGCTTGAACCCGTGTCCCCTGCATTGGCAGGCGGGTTCTTAACCACTGCGTCACCAGGGAAGCCCCCACCCTAGCTATTTTTAAGGATACAATTCTGCAGCGTTAAATACATTCATCACATTGTTGTGCAGCCATCCACCTCACCCCCAGAACTTTTTCATCTGCCCCATTTCAGCTGAAACTGTCCCCGTTAAACAACTCCCCACTCTCCTTGCCCCCCCAGCCCTGGCACCCACTGTTCTACTCTGTTCCTCTGAATTTGACTCCCCTGGTAATCTCACGTGAGAGGAATCATCCAATATTTGTTCTTCCACGACTGGTATGTTTTATTTAGCTGATGTTTTCAAGAGTCATTCGTTGGCCAAATTATATAAGGGTCGTAGCACAGACAGAACTAACCAGACTCGGCTGTTCTGGGAGGCCTACTCGAATTCAGTGACGGGAAGAGCTTTTCAACAGGCCTGTCCTCTCACCTCGCAGCAGCTTTCCATGCTCGCAGGACTCTTTGTCCCATCCGTCTAGGATGGGGCTCTTCTGGGGTGGCCTGTGGTGTGCTCCAGCTCCAGAAATGGCCAGCTGAGGCTGTTGTAGAAGAGACGCCCGTGCTGGGGGAGGTCAGCCCTGCTCTGGATGGTCTCACGAGCTGCATTTCACCCTAGGATGCTGGGATTCTGGGAGTGGGTCCCGTGTCTGTCGTGGAGTTTGCCTCGTGTTCTGGGCTGCAGCTGTGGAGGAGAGCCGCTTTCCCCTGGCCCCTTTGGTGGAAACCCTTCTTCCTCCTTCCTTCCCAGAGTTGTGGAGTCTTGGAGCCGATGGGAACTGTGGAGGTGCTCCGGTCCAGCCTCCACCCCAGCCAGTGAGGGTAGCCCTTGCACGGCTCCCTCAGACCCTGCCCTCCCACCCTCTGCTTGGAACCACCAGGGATGCGCCGCCTCCTGAGAGCCGCCTCCGCTGTTCCTTAGAGGGACGGGTCGCTGCTGCCACCACAACCGCTTCTGTCAGCCTCAGTAACTCTGACCTTATTCCTGCTTTGTGGTGAGGGAGCCTTAGTCCTAGCTTGTATCACGGTAACGTCGTTCCCTTCTTGGCTCTCTGTCCTTACGATCGGGCTCTTCCCGATCCCAGGGACCGGGCCTCGGTGTTGACTCCGGTCTGGTGAGTGAGCCCTGGGCACGCTGGCTGGAGTGGCTGGCCGCGGCCTTCAGCGCACCCCAGCCCGGGCTCTGGAATAGCCCCCGCTCCCCTTGTACTGGGTCTCTCCCCAGACTGGGTCTCTGGATTCTAGCTGCCAAGCGGCCAGACCTGAGTGTTTTCAGGGGAGAGGAAATTTTGCTCCCAGATAAACTTCTAACCCTCTTCATAACTGGCCTTTTCTCTCTCTAGAACATTTGGGACTCCAGTGGGTTTTTTGCTTGTTCGTGTGTGTGTTTTGTCTTTGTCCTAAACATCCTCGTGTACCCCAGGCACCCCTTACCGAACGCTGGGCCACTTGGCGAGAGTGTTGAGCTGTCGGGAGGTGCCTGGCGTTCTCTGCCACAGCGCCAGCGCCTCCGCCGGGCTCTGCCGCGTGAACTGGCCGCTCGGGGCTGGTGAGCGGCGGCCGGGGCCTCCTGCGCTCCGTGACCAGCAGCCTCCAGGCAGCTGTGGGCCTTCTTGTTACGCAGGATGGCGGAGGGCTGGCGGCAGGGAGGTCTGTCTGACTGTTAATTTAACCCCACTTGCTTCTCTTCGCCCCTCAATAAGGATCTTTCCCAGACGTGAAGGCTCCTCCCCGGGCACTGCTCTGGTCAGACCAACATCCAGTTGCCTGGGGACCCCGGTTCCCTCCAGCACAGGCCCTTGCCTGGAGAGAGCCCGGCCCCTGCCCTGCCTGCTTCCCTGGGCAAGGCTGCCAGGTGAGTCTGGGCCAGAGGGAGGGCATCCCCCTGCAGAAGCTGGAAGGGGCTCCGGCTGCCTGCTTTCCTCCCCTCCCCGAGGCCTTCCTCCACCGTGACTCTTTGGTTAACTCATGGTGTGAGTGGCACGTGGCTGGCTTAGGCGAGTCCTTACAGAGCCCTTCACTGTACCCACCTAGTCCTCATCCTCTCGGGCTCTCTGGGTGTGCTGTCTCCAAGGCCCGGTGTCCCCCACGTCTCCACAGGTGTTTGGAGAGTGAACACCAGGTACCCCCCCCCCCCGCTCATCCCCTCGACCTCTGGGACACGCCCGGCTCCACAATGGCAGCAGAGACCCTCAACTTTGGGCCTGAGTGGTGAGTCAGGTGTGCTTTGGGTGGCGTAGAGAAGCCGGGAAGGACAGGGCTGCTCAGATCTGTCTCTCTCCTTCTCGTGCCCTTTCTGCAGGCTAAGGGCCCTTTCCAGTGGTGGCAGCGTGGCCTCCCCACCCCCATCCCCCGCCATGCCCAAATACAAGCTGGCCGACTATCGCTACGGGCGAGAGGAGATGCTGGCCCTCTATGTCAAGGAGAGCAAGGTAGGGGGGGGCGGGGGCGGGGGGCGGCCCAGTTGCCCGCGCGTGGCCTTAGCCGGTAGAGAGGGCCCAGGAGCATGTGATACCTCCTGCCCCGGTTGACAGGTCCCTGATGAGCTGCGAGACAAGGAGTTTGCTGCGGTGCTACAGGAGGAGCCGCTGCAGCCCCTGGCGCTGGAGCCTCTGACCGAGGAGGAGCAGGTGGGGCCCTGCCGGCGGCTGCCGCGTCCGCGCCGTGGAGGGGGCTGGAGGGGGGAAGGCGGGCGGTGGAGTTGCGGTTGTGGAGGGGGTGGGAGCGGTCGGGCGCCTGGGTCCTCACTCCCACCCCTGGCTCCCTCCTCAGAGAAACTTCTCCCTGTCAGTGAACAGTGTGGCTGTGCTGAGGCTGATGGGGAAAGGGGCTGGTCCCCCCCTAGGTGGCGCCTCCCGTGGCAGGGGCAGCACGCGGAGCCGAGGTAGCGGGGGGTGATGGCGTGTTCTGGGGCGGGCAGCGGTGGGATTCGCAGTCTCGAGGACTTGGAGGGGTGAGCCGGCAGGTTTCCCACGCGCATCTCCTTTCTTCTCCAGGCCGCGGCCGTGGTGACAGTTGCTTTTACCAAAGAAGCATTGAAGAAGGCGATGGGGCCTTTGGCCGAAACCCCCGGGAGATCCAGCGTAGCCAGAGTTGGGATGACAGGTGCAGGCTGGGAGAAGGTGGCATAGAGGCAGAGCAGAGAGGGGCCCCGGGGTTAGGGCCCAGAGTCTCATGGAGGGAGGCTTGGGTCTTTGTCATCAGAGGGCACCCGGAGACCCGCCAGATCAGTCCCGGTCAGAGAACTCTCTCTGTGCCCTCTGACCCCCTGTGACCCTGCCCTTTTCCTTCCGATTCTCTGGGCATGCCCTTGGGCTTCCTTCCAAGCCCCCCCGCACCTCTAAGGGCAGAATGGACAAGGTGAGCAGAGATCCTGCAGGTCGGGGACGGTACTGTCCTCTGACCCACACCTGTCCCTCCCACAGAAGCGAGAGGCGGTTTGAGAAGTCGGCCAGGAGGGATGGAGGTATGGAGAGTGGCGAGGGTGGTGGCCGGGCCCTGAGGTCGTTAAGAGGTGGGGGAGGACTGAAGTGGGTGGCCCCGGTTGGGGGATGTTTCCTGGGGGAGGTGGTAGGGGCAGGAGGGCCCGGAGCTGGGCTCCTCTTTCCCAGCAAGGTGTATAGTAAGAGTCTTGCAGGGACCGTGGCCGCCATCCGCTGACTGTGTCTTCCCCTGCTCCCAAGCGCGATCCGGGTTTGATGAGGGAGGGGCTGGCCCGAGGAAGGAGCATGCCCGCTCAGATAGCGAGAACTGGCGTTCTCTCCGAGAGGAGCAAGAGGAAGAGGAGGAGGGCAGCTGGAGACTTGGGGCAGGACCCCGGCGAGATGGCGACCGCTGGCGCTCTGCTAGCCCTGGTGAGATTGGGGCCAGGTGGGCGCTGTGGGGGGCGGTGGGCGGCGAGAGCTTCCTGCGAGGGTGGGCACCTGCGGCCAGGCGGAGGGAGCAGAGAGTTCTGGAGCGGGGCGGGTGGGAATGCAGTCCCGGAAGTGCCGGTTGTTCCGGGCCGGGGGTCCCGGTGGGCGGCAGAAGAGTGGGGCCTCTGGCTTGACTGGGATACCGATTCTCCTCCTCCGACTTTTCCTGCCCAGATGGCGGCCCCCGCTCTGCTGGCTGGCGGGAACATGGGGACCGGCGTCGCAAGTTTGAATTTGATTTGCGAGGGGATCGAGGAGGGTGTGGTGAAGAGGAGGGGAGGGGTGGGGGGGGCAGCTCTCACCTCCGGAGGTGCCGAGGGCCTGACGGCTTTGATGACGACAAGGATGGGCTCCCGGAGTGGTGTCTGGACGATGAGGATGAAGAAATGGGCACCTTCGATGCTTCCGGGGCCTTCTTGCCTCTCAAGGTATCTGCGAGGCGGCGAGGGGGAGACTTTTCTTAGAGGTTGGTGGGAGCCTGCCCTGAGGGGTTCCTCTCACTCCACCCTTTTTTTCCTCTGCCGTTCACCTCCCTGTCATATCCCCTAACCTGTGCAGAAGGGCCCCAAGGAGCCCATTCCTGAGGAGCAGGAGCTCGACTTCCAGGGTCTGGAGGAAGAGGAGGAAGAGCCTTCCGAAGGGCTGGACGAGGAGGGGCCTGAGGCGGGTAAGCCTACGCGGTGGGGCAAGGAGGACGCCTGCAGCCTCGAGCGAGCGGGGTCCGCGGGCAGCACGGAGGGAGGCCAGTGCCGGGCCGACACAGTGTGGGGAGGAGCCTGGAAACAGCAGGGCTGTGTCCGAAAGGCCGTCAGATAAAAATCAAAGCAGAATCAAAATGACCTTCCATAGTCCCTCGAATCTGTCGAATGCGGTATTAAACCAGTGGTATTGTGTGTACAGTCCTGGACGGTGATATGGATGCATGTCCGTTACCAAAGAGGCAAAAGAGGAAGAGCGCAAAGTGGGGTTTATGGTGTCAGTTCACCGAACCTTAGTCGTGTTGACCGAAGATACGTGGGTGGACTCAATACCCAGGGGCCCTTCTGGCCACAAATGGAGGGTTTGTGTTAAATCATTTTTAAGGCCTTTTGGCTCTTTGGTTTCGAATTCTGGTAATTACCCTTCCCTTTCAGGTGGGAAGGAACTGACCCCACTGCCTCCTCAGGAGGAGAAGTCCAGCTCCCCGTCCCCACTGCCCACCTTGGGCCCACTCTGGGGAGGTAACGGGGAAGGCGATGATGCTGTGGAGAAAGACCTGCCGGCAGCTGAAGGTAGCCAGAGGGCAGGGCCACCCTTTCCCTGGAGCCTGGGGCTGGTGGGGAAGATGCTCCCCTTCCCTGTGGGAAGGGGGTGCAAGGAGTGTTTGGGGGGGGGGCCAGAGTCAGCACCGACTTTTCTGGAATAAGGGTGGTAGAAGGGGGACTGTCTCGTCCCCTTCTCTGGACTCACCCATTCCACCTTCCCTTCTTTGCTCCTTCTAGGAGACGATATGAGGGCAATGCAGCTGAGTCCTGGGGTGGGCTCACCCCCTGGCCCACCTGGAGATCTGGAAGATGATGAAGGCTTGAAGCACCTGCAGCAGGTGTGAGGGGGCCTGAGAAGGCTCTGGGGATCCTCTCCTCTGGGGGGATAGAGAGTCTTTATTCCGTCTGTTGTTGCCCCGGTTCCAGGCTTTTCCCCATCGGTCCCGCTGTGTTAGGACCTGCTCTCTTGACCCCACCCCACCTTAGCCCCAGCCCTGTCTGATGTTGCTGGGCTTGGCCGGTTGAGCCTTCCCCTCTCTCCCTGGGTTCCCAGGAGGCGGAGAAGCTCGTGGCCTCCCTGCAGGACAGCTCCCTGGAGGAGGAGCAGTTCACAGCCGCCATCCAGGCCCAGGGCCTGCGCCACTCTGCAGCTGCCACCGCCCTCCCCCTCAGCCATGGCGCGGCCCGGAAGTGGTTCTACAAGGACCCACAGGGGGAGATCCAAGGTGCCTGTGGGAAGCAGGGCGTGCCGGAGGGGCTGCTGGGGCGTGGGGACAGCACCGTTCTCATTGAGGGCTCCTCTGGCGCACTTTCTGACCGCGGCCCCCCTTCCCTTGGCCCAGGCCCCTTCACGACACAGGAGATGGCGGAGTGGTTCCAGGCGGGCTATTTCTCCATGGCCCTGCTTGTGAAGCGGGGCTGTGATGAGGGCTTCCAGCCGTTGGGTGAGGTGATCAAGATGTGGGGTCGTGTGCCCTTTGCCCCTGGGCCCTCACCACCCCCACTGCTGGTGAGCATACCCCCCCCTCGCACAGAGCAGGGACGGGAGGCGGGAGCCTGGCAGATGGCGGCGGGTGCTGCAGAGCAAGCCAAGGTCAGAGCCGCCGGAACTCTCTGGCCCTCACTCAGGGAAACATGGACCAGGAGCGGCTGAAGAAGCAGCAGGAGCTGGCGGCAGCCGCCTTGTACCAGCAGCTGCAGCACCAGCAGTTTCTGCAGCTGGTCGGCAGGTATGGGGTCCTAGCAGGGTTCATCAGTAGGGCCGCGCTGGCCCTGTGGCCGGCCCACCTCATGCCCGCCCGCTTCTCGGCAGCCGCCCGCTCCCGCAGTGTGCGCTCCGGGAAAAGGCGGCTCTGGGGGACCTGCCGCCGCCGCCGCAGCAGCAGCTCACCGCGTTCCTGCAGCAGCTCCAAGCTCTCAAGCCCCCCAGGTGTGTGGGATGCTCCGTCCTCGCTCTGGCCGCGTGCGCAGCCCTCGGGTCGGGGGGTGGGGTGAAGGCTGGAGATGGCTTTAGGGGCTGAGTGTCCGTGCTTCGCTCCCCAGGGGGGGGGACCAGAACTTGCTCCCGACGATGAACCGGTCCTTGTCAGTGCCAGACTCGGGCCCCCTCTGGGACATACATACCTCAGCCTCATCACAGTCAGGTGTGTGGCCAGCCACTGCCCCGCCCGTCCCGTCCTAAGTCCTGAAGTCCCCTCCCCGTCCCCAACGGTTGCGGGTGGGCGGGTGCCCTGAGGCCTGAGCTCCCTCCTGCAGCTGCCTTTGCGCCCTGCAGGCGGTGAGGCCAGTCTTTGGGACATACCAATTAACTCTTCGACTCAGGGTCCAATCCTAGAACAACTCCAGCTGCAGCAGAAAGTGAGTGGGCATCCGGGGCCGGGGTCCTCGGGTGTCGGGGGCCGGGCCACGGCAGGGAAGGCCTGACGTCAGGTCTGATCTCGACCGCTCCAGTTCCAGGAGCGCAGAGAAGTGGAGCTCAGGGCGAAGCGGGAGGAGGAGGAGCGCAAGCGCCGAGAGGAGAAGCGCCGCCAGCAGCAGCAGCAGGAGGAGCAGAAGCGGCGGCAGGAGGAAGAGGAGCTGTTCCGGCGCAAGCAGGTGGGGGCCCGGCCGAGCACGCGTCCTGCCCGGCCGTGCGCGGGGAGCCCGCCGCCCTCACCGCGTCTCTGCCTCAGGTGCGGCAGCAGGAGCTCCTGCTGAAGCTGCTCCAGCAGCAGCAGGCGGTGGCTGCCGTCCCCGTGCCTCCTGCGCCCAGCTCCCCGCCCCCGCTGTGGGCCGGCCTGGCCAAGCAGGGCCTGTCCATGAAGACGCTGCTGGAGCTGCAGCTGGAGGGCGAGCGGCAGATGCATAAGCAGCCCCCGCCTCGGGAGCCTTCGCGGGCCCAGGCTCCCAACCACCGTGTGGTGAGCAGGCTGGGCGTGGCCCCTGCTGGCTGGCACCCCGGCCCTCGGGAACTCCTTTCGGTCAGCTCCTGGGGTGACCCGGGGTGGGGGGCACACTGGTGGTCCCCACGTGACCCTGGAGGCGCGCTCTTCCGCGAGGCCCTCACCTCACCTCACCCACCCCCCGTGCCACCTGAACAAACCTCCCACTCAGCGTTCTTGAGTGTGTGTGTCCCGGCCTGGGCCACCCTGACTTACTGCCTCCTGTAGCAGCTCGGGGGCCTGGGCGCCGCCCCCCCGAACCAGTGGGTATCTGAGGCTGGGCCGCTGTGGGGCGGGCCCGACAAGAGCGGGGGCAGCAGCGGCCCGGGGCTCTGGGAGGACACCCTCAAGAGCAGCGGGAGCCTGGCCCGCAGCCTGGGCCTGAAGAACAGCCGCAGCAGCCCCTCTCTCAGGTGGGCGCTGGGGCCTGCAGGGGTGGGGCTGGAAGGATGCGAGACCCCTGAGCTCACTGCTCTCTCTGTCTCCGATTCACCTCCGTCCCGCTCAGTGACTCGTACAGCCACCTGTCGGGTCGGCCTGTGCGCAAAAAGACGGAGGAGGAAGAGAAGCTGCTGAAGCTGCTCCAGGGCATCCCCCGGCCCCAGGATGGCTTCACCCGGTGGTGTGAGCAGATGCTGCACACGCTGAGCGCCACGGGCAGCCTGGACGGTACAGGCGGCTCTCCCCGGGGGGCCAGGCTGGGGGTTCCAGACCCGCATCAGGTGGGCCCTGACAGCCCCATCTGCCCCGCAGTGCCCATGGCTGTAGCGATCCTCAAGGAGGTGGAATCCCCCTACGACGTCCACGACTATATCCGTTCCTGCCTGGGGGACACGCTGGAAGCCAAAGAATTTGCCAAACAATTCCTGGAGCGGAGGGCCAAGCAGAAGGCCAGCCAGCAGCGGCAGCGGCAGCAGGTGAGGTTTCACAGAGCCCCGGCCAGAGGCGGTGAGGGCGCCCAGTGCTCCCCTGACCCCCCCTCCCTCTCTGCTGCTTTGCAGGAGGCTTGGCTGAGCAGTGGCTCTCTGCAGACAGCCTTTCAGACCAACCACAGCACCAAACTTGGCTCGGGGGAGGGCAGCAAGGCCAAGAGGCGGGCACTGATGCTGCACTCGGACCCCAGCATCTTGGGTGAGTTTGGAGTGGGGAGGAGGCTCCTTGCTCAGCACCGGGCAGGAGCCCGGCTGGGTGAGCTCAAACCCAGCTTCCCCTGGCTTCAGGGTACTCCCTGCATGGACCTTCTGGTGAGATCGAGAGCGTGGATGACTACTGACCAGCCCGTCCCACCAGCACCCCGGGCCATAGGCCAGGGGCAGCAGCAGCGGCTTGGACCCCCGGGTCCCCGGCCTGCAGGCTCCCCACGAGGAGCCTAGGAGGAAGCAGGGGCAGGGTCCCCGGCACTTGTTACAAACCACACGATGCACCTTAACTCACCCACCACGAGGCACTTTACAGATTGGGGGGAAGGGTTGTTTTGTTTTGTTTTGTTTTTGTTTTTAATTTTAAACAACATTGAAGAGTACATTAGGAGAGACAAAAAAGAATTGTTAAGAAGTAGACTCTAAGCACTCCCTTTCCCTTTTAGGGATAGGGGGAGTGACAGTGGAAGATCCACAGAGGTTTTCATTTCGTTATTTTCTTTTCCTTTTTTTTTTTTTTTTTTTTTTTTTTAAGAAAAAAGAAAAACAAAAAAAAAAACGGTTAGGAGACTGAAAGAAAAAACACACTGTTATTTTGGGGCAGTGGGGACACGGGCCCCACGGACCTGTCCTGCCTGGCCCCCGAGGCTACACTTACCCTCCCTGCCCCACACGGCGGGGCCACTGGGGTAACTGGAAGCTGGGGTGCCAGCAGTTTGCACAGCGAGGCCCCCTCAGCCCCGCCGGCCGGACCCGCTGTGAACGGCTCCCTTGTTGCTGTGACTGTGGCAGAGGCGTCTGAGGTGGGGGCCAAAGTAGCCCCTTGGCTTTGCTGCTTCTGGGGAAAGTTGCACAAATGGGCCAGGCTGCCTCAGCGCCCCAGGCTGCCACCCTGCGCCGGCTGACGGTGGATGGGAGAGGGCCGGCAGTGCCAACCTCATCTGGCTGTCGGGCCGGCGGAACTTCCACTCTGGCCCTGGTGAGGGGCTTCCCCCTCCGCTGCCATTCGGGGGGCCGGCCTGGGTGTGAAGCTGAAAGTCCCAGCTCCCTGCCTTGCCACATGAATGTATTCTCTGGGCCACGAGCCCCTGCTGCGCCCACTGCCTCAACCGAGAGAGGTGGGGGCGGAGCAGTTCCTCCAGGAGCTGGAGAGAGAGGCGCCACTTAATGACTGTTGTTCCTCCTGTGAAGGGGGTAGGCGAGGGGCCAACGAGGCCACGGGAGTGGGCCACTTGGGGCTTTGGGTTGCAGTGTGGGGCTGTTAGAAGGGAGCCCCCCCCCCCACCTGCAGCCAGCTGTGTGGGATACGGACCACCCAGCTCGGCCCTGACCCCTCCATTGACCAAATGGGAGAGGAGCAAGCGGCCTCTCCCCTCCCTGCTCCCCTCATGTTTTTAAATGTTGGGTAGGGTGGGGTGTCAAGAATGGGAGTGTCTGTTTCTCCTGGGTCGGGGGTAGGCTGCCCTTCACCAACTTATTCCCAATCACGTACCTGGGTTTGTCTCCATTTGGGTTTTTTTTTTTTTTTTTTTTTTTTTTTTTTTAAGTTTGTTGTATCCTGGATTTCTCATTTAACTTCTCCCGTGGACCTCATTGCTCAGAGCGCAGTATTAGGGCAAGATCCTGCCACTGCCTCCCCTCCATGAATGTATTTATTCTTCCTGCCCTGGGGAGATGGGGAGTGGCCCCAGTTTTCTTTCCCCATCTATCCCCAGAGAGGTTTTTTTTTTTTTTTTACTTTTTTTTTTTTTACTTTTTTTTTTTTTTTTTTTTGCACCAAAGTGGCAACTGGGTCAGTGTTGGGGGATAAAGCTGGCCTCGGGGGTGGAGGGGCCCCCTCCACCTGCTTCTCCCTGGTTTCAACAGTGTTAGCGTCCGTGAAAAGACAATATTCTCTCTAAAGCAATAAGGGGGTGATGGGCCAGGGGGAAATGTCTTGCTGCTGCTGGCCCCCCAGCTCCCCCTTTCCTCGAGCCAGTATTTGGCGGCATTAGAGGTGTTGGGGGAGTACTGTTGTGACTGAATGTAACTGCCCCCACCCCTGCCGCAGCCAATGCAGGGGGAGGGGGGATGACACTCTTCCCCGTCTCTTCCTTCCCCTCCCCCCCACCCCAGCTAAAGAGACTTTGAATTTAGGGGGCCCTTGAGCCTGGAGAGGCCTTAACCCTGTGAGGAAGTGTAGGGGGAGCCCTCTCCCACCCCCATCCCCTTCTGAGAGTGGTCAATGTTTACAAGCCCCTGAGCCCCCCAGCCCAGGGACTCAGGCCCCTTGCTGTCCTTCCCCAGCCCGTCTTCCTGGGCCCCGGCTGCTCCCCCGCCCTTCCTGGGGTTAGGGTGGGTGCAGGGGTCATTCTGTATCCTTGTCTGCCTTGTACCCACCATCTCCCCGACCTGTGTGACTCCCTTCTCGTCTACCTGCCTCTGTAAATACTCCGCTTCCCCCCAATAAAACTTGGTGTGTGTTCTCCCCTTCTGCGTCTGAGTTGTTTCTTGGGGTGAGGGGATGTCGGGAACGAGAGGCACAGCTCAAAAGAGCTGGGAACTGAAAGAGCCACAGGCAGGGGGCGGCTGTGGTCGGCCAGCCTAAGCAGGCCAGCCTAGAAATGGGAGGGCTGTGTGTGTGGAACACCTGTGACCTGAGGGCCAGAGAACGTCCTCCCACCGGTGACTCCGCTTCTGGCCGAGGGGGAGTGGTGGTCCCCACCCCACTACTTGGAGCCCCACGTCCCCCCAGCCGCTCTGCCGCTGGGGACAGATACCTAGAGCGAGGAAGACACAAGCAAGGGTAGATGGAGACCAGGTACAGAGTTGGAATTGGTTCCTTTATGGAAAAACTGAAAATATAATAAAAATTAAAATAAAACCAGTTTTAAAAAAGCCAGCCCCTGGCGTTTCCACCTCCTGCCTCTGGCCCTCCAGAGGGATGAGGCCCTGACCCCAGGGCAGCAAAAGGATGAGGGCTTTCTGCCCCTCCTCTTCCCCCATTCTATTCCCATCTTAATCTCCACAGTGGGGGCCCCGGGAGGAACCAAACCTGGGTAGGGGAGCAGGGACCCGAGGCCCCGTGGCCCGAGGAGGGAGGCTCGGTGTGCACCCAGCCCCAGAGCTCCCGACCTGTAGTGTGGGCGTGGGCAGGGCCCCTCCTAGCCTGGGCCCAGCTGGGGTCGGGGCTGTTAGTTCCAGATCTTGAGGAAGGAGTCCCAGGAGCCTGTGGCCACAGCCATGCCATCGTCAGTGACCCCAAGGCAGCTCACTCGGTTGTCGTGGCCCGCGAGGACACCTGGGACGGAGGAGGACGTCAGAACTCCAGCCTCATTTCCCTGTCCCCGCCCACCCCCTGCTCGTCTCCCAGCTCTCACCTGCACGGTCGCCCTTCATGGCATCCCAGATGTTGCAATTGAAGTCGTCGTAGCCAGCGAGCAACAGCCTGCCGCTGCGCGAGAAGGCAACAGAGGTGATGCCGCAGATGATGTTGTCGTGGGAATACATGAGGAGCTCCTGGTCGGCCCGCAGGTCAAAGAGGCGGCACGTGGCGTCGTCAGAGCCCGTGGTGAAGGCATAGCCGTTGGGGAAGAACTGCAGGACACAAGACCAGAGTGGGTGAAGGTGCAGGGCAGGGCCGGGAGCCTGGCAAAGATGGGCCAGCCCAGCTCGCCCCAGAACTTACAGCCACGGCATTGATGTCGGATTCGTGGCCGATGAAGGTCTGTCGGCACATCGAATCCCGCACGTCCCACAGCTTGATGGAGGCATCACAGGCACCTGACACAAAGGTGCGGCCATCGGGGGCCAGTGACAGGGACATCACATCCCCACTGTGTCCAGCAAAACCCACCGTCTGCTGGCCTGTCTCAATGTCCCACAGGGCACTGGAGGGGTGACGGGAAGACGGAATGGATCAGAGACGGGTGCAGGGCAGACTCCCTCTCCCCTGCCCCTCCACCCTGTGAGCCCAGGCCCAGTGAAGCCTCCGCACAAGGCACACCGGGAGCCACTGGGTGACAGAAGCCTGCTCCTGTCCCAGGTGAGGAGGGGTCCCCCACTTCCCCCTCCCTCCTGCCACCAGAGCAAAAGGCTGAGCGCTCAGGACAAGGGCTCTGCCGGGGCCTGCGCAGGCTGGGGACTACCCCGAGCGCTGAGGCGATGCTCCCTCCCCCGGCAGGAAGTGTAGGTGAGTCCCGACTGCCTAGCCCTGGCAGGGCCTCACCAGGTGGTGTCCCCAGAGCTGGTGATGATTTGGTTGTCATCCAGGAAGCGGCAGCATGACAGGTACCCTGGGGAAAGGGGCTGGTCAGCCGGGTCTTTAAGGGAGGGCAGCGCAGCCCCTCGCCCCGCAACAGTGCCTGTGCCTTGCCAGGCGCCTCTCACCAGTGTGGCCAGGCAGCTCCCGGCTGACCCTGACGTTGCCCTCACGGGTCTTGAGGCTGTAGATGGAGCAGATGTTGTCCAGTCCCCCACAGGCCACAAAGTTTCCTGAGGGCGCGTAGGCACAGGTCATGACCCAGGAGGAGCGCAGCGGGATGGCGTGGACCTATGGACGAGGGGCAGTGCCCGGGGTCAGAGCCAGCCAGGGCCTGCAGCCCAGCCCCGTCGGCCTCAGGTGCCACCTCTACCTTGTTGGTGGTGTAGCTGTCCCAGATGATGAGCTTCCCGTCCTGGGAGGCACTGACCAGCAGCCTGTCGGAGAGTGGATGGAGACGCAGGGGGGTCAGGGTGGGAAGCCCCCTCTGGAGGCAGGACACCCTTGCCCCTCTCCCACCTGGTGGGAGACAACTCCCGGCAGCAGCTGCTGAGAAGTTCCTGTCGGTATGGCCCTGTTTCCCATCCCCTGGGGATGTCTGGGAGTCATGGGCTTCCCAAGCAGACTTGGCAACAGGGGCACGCTGTTTCTGGCACCAGACGTGCAAGGCTACCCCTGCCCACCCCGCCTGCCATAAACTCAGCCCAAGGCAAACACGACAGCTCAGCACACAGCGCCAGCCGCACCCACCTTGAGTCTGTCCCCCAGTGCATGGCGTAGATTTTTGCCAGGTGCCCACGGAGGGTCCTCCGTGTCCTCATTTGGATTCTCCCCACTGGGTCCAGCCCAGCTGTGATCTGGAGGTGGAGGCAGGATGGGCTCAGGAAGGTTCAGGCGGCAGGGCCCTCTGAGAAGTATGCTTCCAACCCGTGCTCCTTCCCTAAACCCCAGTCCGGCCCTGGATTCACCTCACCTGGGTCAGTGTTGAATCCCCGCATGCTTTTCGGGCATCCTGTAAGAGACGGCAGAGCCATTCAGAGAAAGGCACGAAGAGAAGACAGCAAGAGAGCCAAGAGAACAGCAAACGGGGGAATGGAGAGGATGAGACAGGAGAACATTAGGGTACCCCCACCACCACCCACACACAAACCCCTCCCCTGGGCTGGGGCACACAAGCCACCCGGCCCTGCCCGCTCAGCCGCCCCAGCCCGGCAGCCAGGCCCTCACCCGGATCTGGTTCCGGAGCTGCTCAGCCTCCTGTCTCAGTTGCTCCAGCTCACTCATGGCGCCGGGCCCGTGGGGCGGGGTTGGGGGCGGCTGGGGGCCGCGGGACGGGGGCTGGGGGAGGCAGCTCCTCGCCGCTGGCCCGAGGCCTGGGGGATGCAGGGCTGACGTCAGGCCCGAGGCCGCCGGGGAAGAAGGGGGAAAGGCGGGGTTGAAGCGCGGCCCGGAAGGGGTAAGTACCGGTCGGAGGGGGAGGGGGCGCCAGCGGTGGCCGCGGTCCCCCGGACAGAGCACGGGCCTCTGGCACGGGAGAGACGTAGCCGGGGAACAGCTGACTTCCCCAATCTTCCTCCCGCCCCCCGGAAACGGAGCGGGAAGCTCAAGAGGAAGCGCAAGGGAAACCCCTCCCTCGGACAGCAGCCCGGGCGGGACACCCGCGGCAGGAACTGGGGTGCGGGAAGGGGCGGGGAGAGTCCCTTCGAAAACAGACCGGGCGTCCTCCCCGGCCCGCACAGACACCGCCCTCCTAGCACCTAATTTTAAAAGGGACGGTGCCTCTTTAAATTCACCCCCATACACCGCACACCCTCCACACACACATCCCCAGCTTCGACTGGAGGTGGGGGAGACCAGAGGGGAAAGCTGGGCTGTTCGTGGGGTTGCCTAGGCAACCGTCACCCGGACTGAGAGCACCTCATTGGTGAAGTGCCCCCACCCTAGCCTGGTTGCCGAGGCAACCGCATCCACGGCTGAGACCTGTAGGGTGGATGACCCCACCCCCGGCCCCATCGCCCCCGCCCGACCCAGCCTCCCGCCCCTCCCCAGAACCAGCCAGGGTGGCTGTTTACAGGATTTGGGAAAAGCCGATTGGGCACTAATAGGTTCGGGACGGCTCACCCCGGATTATCCCTGGGCCGGCTGCGCCCCATTAGCCGCCCGCGGCGGGTGGAGGCGAGAGTGGCGAGGTAGCCAGCCCCAAGCCGCTGCTCCCTCCAGCTGCTAGGCCGCCCGCTCCGGCGCGCCCGAAGAAAGCCCGCGGGAGCCGCTCTCGAGTAATTAGGGCTCCAAAGAGAGGTCCCGGGCCCCGAGGCGCGGAGCTGCTCTCTCCCAGGCGCGGGCGAGCGGGCGGCCCCAGGCGGTCCGGCTCCCCAAGAGCCCAGCCCGCGGGCTCCGCGCCGGGGCCCCAGGGGCCTGGCTGGCTCCGCTCCAGGGCCCGGAGTCCTGACCCCCACCTTTGGACACCTGTGTGATCTGGCCATGCACACTGCACTCTGCCCACCCAGGCGTCCCCCATCCTGCTCCCACTTCCCCCGTACCCTGGGCGTTCCTCTTCCCCACTGACATTTCCCCTCTGTTCAGCTTTTCTACGCCAGCGCCAGAGGACGCCCCTCCAAAAAAGGGAGGGGGCAAAGCCCCCCACCCCACTTCCCCAGCTCCGGACAAAGCCCCTTCCTTCCAGCTGCCGGCAGCCCAGGAGGGGCGGCAACGCCAGACGCCCGGGGCAGAAGGAAGCAGGCCGGGAGGAAGCCGCTGGGGGCGGGGGCGACGCTCCCAGACCTCAATCCCCATCACTCTCCACGGCCCCATAGGCGGCCCCCGGTTCTGGGCATACAGCAGCCGGGGATACCACGGAGAAATGGGGGTGCAACCACCTCCGCAGGTCTAGTGGGGAGAAGGGGAGGGGACAAGGGAGGGTCCCCGGATCTGGCAGCTGGAAGGCGCGGGCCGGTGCCGCGCTGCGAAGCGCAGTGGGCCTGGTCCTCCGGCCCCCACGACCTCCATTTTGCCCAAATGAAAGCTAGGCGGGGCGGGGGGGGCCGCCTGGGAGCTAAGCGTGGGGTTAGGAATACTAAAGGGAATAGGGTGCCGAGGTCTCCGGTCTAGGGTAATGGGGCCAGAAACACGGGCACACCCCAAATCGAGGTGGAGACGAGAAGGGTAGCCTCGCGGCCCTGCCTGCCTCTGAGGATTCTGGAGTTTTGCAAGGCGAATGCCGGCGGGGGTGCGAAATGGGAGGACACGAGGGGTGCTACCCAGGGGCAGGCAAGGGGGTGGTAGAGGTGGGGAAAGGGGGCGGGGCGGGGCCTAGAGGAAGCCCCGAATTTAGACCCCCAACTTCTCAGGGAACAAGAGGTAGGTGGGGCTGGCCTGGGATCTGGGGTCTGGCAAAATAACCCCGATGGTGCAGCGAGAGCGTGCGTTATTGGAGGCGAGGGTCCCCCAGTTTCCCTTCCGGGTTTGGGAGCGACGGGGCCAGAAAAAGGGAGCGGAGGTCTGGAGAGTTACGTACGCTCCCGAGAGGCCAGACCGGGGAGACAGAAGAGAGGTCCCCCCATGGGAATTTGGGGCTGGGTGGGGGGGATGAGGACTCCTTTTATCAGCGGAGGTACCTGTGGCGGTGGGACTCTGCGAAGGGTCGCTAGAGGAGCGCGGGAGGTCCTGTCTTCCTCCGCGGCGGAGGCGGCAGCGGCGGCGACGCGGATGGATTTCCTCAGTCACCGCAACTCACCGTCCAGCTCTGCTCTCCCTAGAGCGGAGGGATCCCGCCCGCCAGTGACGCGGCCGTCGCCGCCGCGCCCAGGGCCCGACTGGGCGAGACCAACTACTTAGTGGGGGGAGCCCGGAAGGGAAAATACCACCTAAGGGGAAAATATTGACCCTGTCACATCAAAGATATTATTCCACACTATTTCCACGCAAAACGGACCAAAACAGATGCTTTTCTTCCCAAAAAGGCGCAAGACATCTCCCCCGGGACTGGCAGAGATGGTACCGGCACAGGGGAGGGTGAAACCGCTGGATGATCACGTGACCTACCCTCCCGGATTGGGCGGCTCCAGACTGGGAAGGGGAGTTCGAAGCCCCAGTTCTCGCCCTGGCTCCGCCCCCTGCATGTGAGGCTACGCCCCTACTTAGGGGGCGGAGTTAGAGATCCTGACCCGCGCAGGGCTAATCCGCAGGCCTCAGCGCTGTAGAGGAAAGGGCAGCGATGCCAAAGGTACCCGAGCAGGAAGGAGTGGGGGCAGCTCCGGCCCCTGGGAACTCAGGTGTGCTGTGAGAAAAGTCCTGCCCAGGCAGTGCCCCCACGTTGCCCAGTGGGCTTTTGTAGAACTCTTTACAGGGCTGCATGACACCGTAATAACAACTCATATTTATTGATTTCCATACTTATTTAATGCTCACGACAATATTATGAAGTTAAGTACTGGCACTGTTCCCATTTTATAGTAGTGGAAACAGATTCCTAGGGCTGCAGAGTTAAGATATGAACCAGGGCAGCTTTATCGACTTTACTGTGTGCAGTGCTAGCCTCTTGATGAACCCCTGGACCATCCCTGTAAAGGGATGAGAATGTAAGTATAAGCCTCAGTTTCCACATTTACAAAATGAGACTATTGATAGCTAACTGCCCTGCAAGTCACCTTGCATTGTTATGAGAACCCCAGAGATTGTGAAAATGTTTTGGTAAGTTCAAGTCAATGAATAGCCTTCGAGTCCTCATTTAAAATTTAAAAGTAAAAGTATCAAAACAGACACTTTTCATGTAACCTCTGTTGAAGGCATTACAAATAGTTTTCAAAGCACCAATTTTGGTGGTGGGGGCGGGGGTGCAGATCTTAGTTCCCCAACCAGGGATTAAACCCAGGCCCCAGCAGTGAAAGCACTGAGTCCTAACCCACTGGACCGCCAGGGAATTCACGTCAAAGCACTAATTTTTAAAGAAAATAAGAAAAAAAGTCATTCTTACTTAAGCACAAATTCCATGTATGTGCACTCATCAATTCAGTGATATATTAGCAGTAGATAAGAGATGTCAATTAGAATTCGGAAGGGACCTTATATTTACTTCAGTTTCAGTCTACAGATGGGCGAAGTGACTTCCCTAAAGTCATTTAGAAAACTAGCAGCCGATGACTAGAACCCAATTTTGTTAATCTCTATAGGGCATCTACACTGCTTCCTCTCACTTGGGTTCTGTGCTAATATGCTTCCTTGTTTTAACTCAATCAGCAAATATTTATTGAGTCCCAAAGATGTATCAGGCACTGTCTTAGGCCCTGGTGATACAACCTCGAATTTGTGCACCCTCCTCTGCCTGCAGGGAGCTTACAATCTACAGAGGAGACAGATGGTAGACAACCATGGAAATAACTATTAGTACTGGAGGCTTGGAAGTGCCATTTACTGAGAGCAGAGCAGTTGGAAGGGGATATATTTGGGGAAGAAGATCAAGAGTTTTAAGTTGGGACGTGTTAGACTTGAGGTGCCTAGGAGAGGTGCAAGGCAGAATGCTCAGTAGTGGCTGTCGAAGCAGGTCTGGGGCTCAGCAGGAGCCTGGGTTGGAATAGAGCCTTGAGAATGAGTGGCATTTTAGAGCAGATGAAATCATAAAGAGGTTCAGGGAAAAGACAAGATGGCCTAAGACCAAGCCCTGAGGAACTCCAACATTTAAAGGTCAGGCAGAGGAGTACAGGCTGCCAAAGGAGAAGCCAGAGAGCTCAGAAGAAAATCAGGAGAACGTGGAATTCTGGAACCCAACAGAATTTTTGGAAAATTCTGTTTCAAAAAAGGAATGGTAAACTGTGCTGAATGCTGCAGAGAGGTGAAACAAGGCTGGACCGGGAAGTGGGCATAGGATTGACTACCGTGGAGGCTGCTGCTGGCTTGGTCTGGAGCATTTGCAATGGATGCTTTGCTTGCAGTGGGCTGAGGGCGAGTGAGAAGTGAGGCGGTGGAGACGACCAAGGTGGCCAAGGCTTCGGGAATCTTGGCTGGGAGCGGGTATAGAAAGGTGGGGCAGCAATGGGAGGAGAATGTGGAGTCAGGAAATTTGTGTTTTGATGGGAGCTCCTGGAGCTTGTTTAGATAATAATGAGAAGGGCTTCCCTGGTGGCACAGTGGTTAAGAATCTGCCTGCCAATGCAGGGGACACGGGTTCAAGCCCTGGTCTGGGAAGATCCCATATGCCGTGGAGCAACTAAACCCGTGTGCCACAACTACTGAGCCTGTGCTCTGGAGCCCGTGAGCCACAACTGCTGAGCCCGCGTGCCTAGAGCCTGTGCTCCGCAACAAGAGAAACCACCGCAATGAGAAGTCCGCGCACCACAACGAAGGGTAGCCCCCACTCGCCACAACTAGAGAAAGCCCACGCGCAGCAACAAAGACCCAATGCAGCCAAAAATAAATAAATAAATTTATAAAAAAAAAAAAACCTTGTTTATAAAATTTTTTTTTTAAAGATAATAATGAGAAGGACAGAGTGGAGAGAGAGGTGAAGATAGAGACAGGTAGGGGATGACCAGAGGATGGCCAATCTCTCTGAGAAGGCAGAAGTCCTGGAGCGCACGTGGAAAACCTGGCCCTGGTGGGTCATGGGTCACTTCCTCCTCCCTCTGGCTGTTCTTTCTCAGGCTTCTCCTCAGCCTTCTCCTCCTCTTCAGGACACTCTGTAAACATTGATTTCCTCAGGATCCCAGCTTCAGCCTCCTCTTCTCACTCTCCATGTTATTCACTGGTGACTCCAATCACTCCTGGGACTTTCATTACCCCTTAACTGCTCATCACTCTCAGATCTCAGTCTCCACGTGCAGACTCGGTGTCTGTCCAACTGCAGACTGAACATCTCCACCTGGATGTTCATGGACAGTGGTGCACTGGAGTCAGCTCGTGCTAGCTTGGACCAGCTCGCAAGAGGCCACTGTATACCTCTCTTCCCAACTCCTCGTTCAATGATGTCATGTTGATAGTAGTAACTTGTAATCGTTGTGGTGAGAGTATTTACACCATGGAAGTCAGCAAATGCTTCAGATCGAAATTCCTCTTCCCCGAAGAGTTGATTGTTAAAACAGTGACTGCACACCACTGTTTACAGATGTCTCATATTCAACATATTCAAAACTAAAGTATGGGGCTTCCCTGGTGGCGCAGTGGTTGAGAGTCCGCCCGCCGATGCAGGGGACGCGGGTTCGTGCCCCGGTCCGGGAGGATCCCACGTGCCGCGGAGCGGCTGGGCCCGTGAGCCATGGCCGCTGAGCCTGCGCGTCCGGAGCCTGTGCTC
>NW_021145332.1:77232-151039 GCF_002837175.3 Physeter macrocephalus
CGTACCGCAAAAAAAAAAAAAAAAAACAAAAAACAAAACAAAACAAAAAAAAACTAAAGTAATCCTTTTCCACCCCGCCCTATCCTACCCAGCCCTACTTCTCCTCTAAATCTCTTGGCCCAGTTAACAGGACCACCATCTATCTGCCCAGGAGCTTCTCACCCCCTCATTCTCCCTATCCAAAAGATTGTCAGTTAGTTAGGCTATAGTCCAAGCTGCTAGAACAAAGAGTCCCCAAAATTCAGTGGCTTAAGTGACAACCCCAGAATAGATCCTCCAGAACTGTGGGGCATCTCAGCCATCCTCAACCTGTGGCTTCCATCTCTGTGTCCAATGTGGCCCAGGCATTTCCCACTATTGTATCTGAATCCATCTCTTGGGAAAGGGGGTGGCATGGAAGCACGAGTTCTTTCCTGTTTAAGGACACCACTAACTTCTATTCAGAAGTTGGCCAGATGCAAGGAAGGCTGGGAAATGTAGTCTGTAGCCATATACCCAGTTAAAATATTGCTCATAAAGAAAGAAGGGGGACTTCCCTGGTGGCACAGTGGTTAAGAATCTGCTGCCAATGCAGGGGACGTACGTTCAGTCCCTGGTCTGGGAAGATCCCACATGCCGCGGAGCAACTAAGCCTGTGCGCTGCAACTACTGAGCCTGCGCTGTAGAGCCTGCGAGCCACAACTACTGAAGCCTACGCGCCTAGGGCCCGTGCTCCACAGTAAGAGAAGCCACCGCAATGAGAAGTCCGCGCACCGCAATGAAGAGTAGCCCCCGCTCGCCACAACTAGAGAAAGCCCGCGCGCAGCAACGAAGACCCAACGCGGCCAAAAATAAATAAAATAAATAAACTTATTTTAAAAAAAAAGAAAGGAGGGAGATGGCTATTGATGTAAGGCTAGCAGTCTATGTCATCAGTGAATACATCTTGTCAGTGCTACCTCTCCAATATTGCTTAAATCTATCCGTTCTACTGTACGCCAGCTGCCATTACCTTTGTTCTTGCCTATTTCCTGGCCTTTCAGGATAGCCCCTCTCTAATCAACCTACCAAATAGCTGCCAGAAGGTATCTTTCTAAAATGCAAGTTGGATCGTATAACTTTGCTGTTCAAAAACCATGCAGTAGGGCTTCCCTGGTGGCGCAGTGGTTGAGAGGCCGCCTGCTGATGCAGGAGACACGGGTTCGTGCCCCGGTCCGGGAAGATCCCACATGCCGCGGAGCGGCTGGGCCCGTGAGCCATGGCCGCTGAGCCTGCGCGTCCGGAGCCTGTGCTCCGCAACGGGAGAGGCCACAACAGCGAGAGGCCCGCGTACCGCAAAACAAACAAACAAAAAACCATGCAGTAGTTCCCCACTGACTCCATGAGAAGGGCCAAACTTCTTTGCAAGACACAGAGGCCGGGTCTTTTCCCCTCTATTAAGAATGCTTTCCACCCCCCATTCCAATTCTACTTCTTGTCAGCTGGGAAATTTTTCATTTTCTCAGTCTTAGTTTAAATATTGCCTCCCTAACTACATCACTGTTTGTGCCCCACTGCAGTGCTGGCTCCGTGCCTGTTGCAGTCTTTACTGGACTTCCTTTCTGGGCACTTGCCAACTGCACTAGGGGATCCCTGGGAAGCCAGGGCACTTGGCTTGTCTGGAAGAGGTCTGGGTGAGAGCTCACCAAGCAATGAATAGACCCAGACAAGATGCTAAATCCTATCCAAGGTGTGGGGTCTAGGGGTCATGGTCCTACCACCTTCAATGTCATTAGCAGGTGCTCAGGTTTGGCCAATGTGAGAACCTCCAGATGACTTTATTGAGCTAATTGTTTAATCATCCATCTTCTAAAATAGACATTAAACTCAGTGAGAGTCACATCAAGTTCCATGAGCCATTTTATTCCCAGTGGCTATCAGGCACCTGGAGAACATCTATGAAATGAATAGAAGTATGGCAACGTTTTCCCCAGGACCAATACTCTTCACATGCCACAGTTCAAATCTCAGCTGTCCCTTACCAGCTGAGTGAACTTGGGCCAGTCATTTACCTCTCCATGCCTCTGTTTCCCTTGCAAAATGGGGATGATGATCGGGTCGTTATGAGGACTAAATTACTTAATATTTGTAAAGCATTTATAACAGTGCCTGGCACATAGCAGATGCTTTGTGTTTGCTAAGTAAAAACAGGGTTCAGGCATAAACGAGTCAGTCTTTGACTATTTTTCTAGTTTCATCTTCCCCTGACGCTGGTCTCTGCCACCAGCTCATCTCCAACTCTCCTATTTCCACGTATGGACCTTTGCTCACACTGTTCTCTGGGTGGAAGACCTTTCCCACCTTGTTCACCAGTGACCCATACTTATCCTTCACAATTCAAACTTTACTTTTAGAAGCCTCCCTGGACTCTCAGAGACAGGTAGCCCCTCCCTCCTCTGGGCCTCCATTTCACCCCACTTTCATGCATGTCTGAGCTCCCCACTGCACCAAGACTCCTTGAGAGCAGGGATATATCTTATGCACCTTAGTATTCCCATACCTTGTACAATGCCTGGCACACCGTAGGTATAAAAGATGTTTGCTGAATCAAGAATGGATGAATGAAATATATTAATAAACTTTACCTTAATCACTTCCATCATGCAATAGAATATCATGTCAGATCCTATGACAAATGGCAATTGGCCACAGTTGACTGGGTGGTAAATCAATCCTAGTCGGTAGTTCGCTGACTTTAGCTTTTCCACCAACCATGAGAGGAAAAATCATTTTACCAGATAGACTACAGATTTCTATGAATAAATGGATAATAATATTAAAGCCTCAAAAATGCCCTAGGGATTTTCTTAAGACCCAGTGTTTGCTGAATAGCCCTGTGTGCCCAGCTCTTAGCCAGGAACTTGGTTCTGGCATCAGATTGAGTCCTCACCACCAGCTGTCCTACAAATGGGGACAGTGAAGCTTGCAGAGGGACACAGAGGTGTTATGAAACAAGGTCATCTGTCAACTGGCTGATGAGAGATGTGAGTTCTAGTCCCGGCTCTGCCCCAGTGGGCTGTGTGACCCAAGACAGGGCCTTGCCTCTATCTGGGGAAATCCCTATAAAATCTAGGAGTTGTATCCATGATCAGTAAGGTTTCCCCTGACTGGGGTAGTTTCTGAATCTGAGATCCTGACTGGGATGGGGGAGGGGACAGTGGGAATTGACAAGGTGAATTTACAAGGGAAGTGAAGCAACATCATTCAATGTCAACAAAAAGGAGAGGCACAGACCATGAATAGAATCACTTTCCCCTCCAGTGTTCTCCTTTAATTCTCACCTCAGCGTTTTGAAAGATGAAGAAATGAGGCGCTGAGAGGTTAAGGGGCTGTTCCAATTCATCCAGGCCTCAATTTATAGAGGGCAATGACTGACCTAGGCTCACTCTGGGATATTTCTGTTTCCCAACTCCTGAATCAGCTCACCCCTCCCACTGAAGTCTCCAGTCGGGGGAGCCAGGCTTGGGCTCAGAAACAACCCTGGGCATATGAAATGCCACTGTCGCCAGTGGGTAATGGATAAGCCAGCTCAAACCATCTGTCCTTTGGCTAAGGAAGGGTGGCGTCCCTTACAGAATGAGTATCTGTTGAGCTGAGAACCTTCAGGGGCGTCCAGCCAGCCATCACACAGAACCCTCTTCCAATGCTATCTCTGGTCTTATTGCCCCCCACCCCTAAACAAGTAGGTGGGAGTGCCCCCAACACATGCACATATGCATATGCACACGAATGCTGACACACTCACATATGTACAGGCACAAACCTACCCATATGCTCACATAAGAGTCTCTCAGCTGAGCTAGGCTGTCAGAGCCACTCCTTCGCCTTCTCTTTCAAAACTGCTGTGGAGATGGCCTCATGCCAGGAGCCAAGAAGGACCTAGGAGCCTATGAGGGGAAAATCTACTTGCTTGATAAATAACTCCTGAGAAGAACAGATGAAAAGAGAGGGAGAGGGAAAGGAAGCTAAAGCTGGGTTAGCTGAGCGCCATGTGTGAACGTGTGTACATGTGCATACACGTGTGTACGTATAAGGCCCAGGCACCAGAGGACCATCGGGGAAAAGAGGGACCATCAGAAAGACAAGGGTGGCAAGAAACAGGGAGAAAATGGAGACAACCCCTTCCCGTACCTCTCCCTCTCCTTCCCTTCCCTCCCTCTCCCCGTGATTTCATTCAGTCCTGTGTATGGCAGAACCTTGCTCAGGAGCCTGAGAACGGACGCGTCTCGGAGACTATGGCGCCCTTTTCTAGACCCCATTTTAAAAAGTAAGGGAGCAGGGGCCCCGTCAGTCACCCTACAGTCTCCGAATGGACAAGGTCTCCATCTCTTGCGTACTCCTGCTCTCTGCCAGCCTATCCCTTAGGGCCGGCCTCGAGGTCCTTGCTAATCCCCTTCCCGGCGCCTAAGGTTGAGGTGTCTGCCCCTTTAAAGCAGCGGCCCCCTGCCGGGTTATTGTCTGGCTTCTCAGCCTATCGGCGGCGCCGTTGGGGGCGGGGAACCTGGCCTCCCGATTGGCCGCCCCGCGCCCCGCCCCGCCCGGGGTCCCGGGAGCTGTCCGGCAGCCTCGGTGCTGATCCCGCCGCCGCCCACGGGCCGCGAGCAGCGCTGAGAGGGCACTATGAGCGGGGGCGTCTACGGCGGAGGTGAGCGAGCCTCGGGCTTCGGGCTCTCCAGCCTGGCGCGGCCTCGCCCGAATCCCAGCGCCCCGAACCCGCGAGACCCAAGCTCTGGGCACCCTGGGGCCTGGCACCTCGGCGCTCGAGCAGGTCTAGCCCCTGGTCTGTGTGCTGCGCCACTCCCACCTTCGACCCCCGCCCCCGGACGTTCGCGCGCACCGGGCCCAACCTCTCTACCATTCAACCCACCACCGCCCGGCCCCCAGCCCAGCAAGGAGAGTGGCCTGAAAACGGCCACTGAGCAGAAAGGGACTTTGGAGTCTTGACCCCCACTCCCAGGACCCTAAACTGTTGGCCGAGCTCCCACCCGCACCGTCCGGCGTTGAAGGTGGCTCTGCCCTGGCCTCCTTTCGGAACAATCCAAGAGGAGAGAGTTTGGGAGAGATCCCCTCACAAGTCTGTCTCCCCGCACAGATGAGGTGGGGGCGCTGGTCTTTGACATTGGCTCCTTCTCAGTCCGCGCTGGGTACGCTGGGGAGGACTGCCCCAAGGTGAGCCTTCCAGCCCCCTCCCCAAAACCTAGGGCTCCCCTCCAGGCTTCCCAGTGATCCAGGGCTCTCGGAGCCCAGAGAGAAGCTTTGCTGAGTGGGAATGCGGGAGTAAACCCAGGGGTGGGCTGAGGACCCTGCCATGGGCCTGGAACCGGGCAAGAGATTGATTTCTCTCCGCCCATGCCCCCCTCCAGGCTGACTTCCCCACCACAGTGGGGCTGCTGGCCGCGGAGGAGGGGGGCGGGCTGGAGTTGGAGGGGGAGAAGGAGAAGAAAGGGAAGATCTTTCACATCGACACCAATGCCCTCCACGTGCCTCGGGATGGAGCGGAGGTCATGTCACCCCTCAAGAATGGCATGAGTACGGGGCCCCCACCCACTGCCTCCTGACACAGACTCAGAGCCCACACCCAACAACCTGGGGCACAGCACCCCACATCCACAGAGTCTTCCTTGCAGCGGCCCAAGTCCCAGGGATGCCCTCACTTCTTCCCACAGCTGCCTGGTTCCTAACCAGGGGCCACCAGATTCCTGGGAAGGGGGGACTTCTGCTGGAGCTTGTCTTATTTCCCCTCCCCCGGATTTTCCTTCCCTCCTTCCTTTCCTTCCTGTCCCTGGACTCCTGCCTGCCCACCCTCATCTCTCCACTGGTCTCCTGGCCCCAGTCGAGGACTGGGAGTGCTTCCGTGCGATCCTGGATCACACCTACAGCAAACACGTCAAGTCTGAGCCAAATCTGCACCCAGTGCTCATGTCCGAGGCCCCGGTAAGTGCCTCATCCAGCTGCTAGTCAAGCCCTGAGGCTCACCATTCACCTCTCTCCTCAAGCCATCACTCACTCCACTTCGCTTTTCAAACTTTCCTTCCAACTCCATCATCTTCAACCACTTTCCTTCCTCCCTGGTTTAGTCTCCATGCCTCCCTCTCTCCTCCAGCTCTATCCACTTGCCCTTCCCCCAGTCAACCTTATACACTGCCCCACCACCCCAAGTCCTTTTATGACCTTTTAACTTACCTTCTTTGTCAATATTATATATACATGTAAAGAATCAATTTGTTTCATAAAGTATGTTAAGAAAAAAAATGCCATTCATAGCCTCCTCCTTCTATTGCCCCTTTTCCAGAGGCAATTGCTCTTCTCTCTTTTAGTTTTTTTTGTTTTTTTTTTTTTTGCTGTTACCTTTTCAAAAAATATTTATTTATTATTATTTCTTAATAAATTTATGTATTTATTTTTGGCTGAGTTGGGTCTTTGTTGCTGCACGCAGCCTTTCTCTAGTTGCAGTGAGTGAGGGCTACTCTCTGTTGCGGTGCGCAGGCTTCTTGCGGTGGCTTCTCTTGTTGCGGAGCGTAGGCTCTAGGTGCGTGGGCTTCGGTAGTTGTGGCTCGCGGGCTCTAGAGTGCAGGCTCAGTAGCTGTGGCGCACGGGCTTAGTTGCTCCGCGGCATGTGGGATCCTCCCAGACCGGGGCGCCAACCCGGTTCCCCTGCATCGGCAGGCGGACGCGCAACCACTGCGCCACCAGGGAAGCCCAAAATTAACCTTTTTTAAGGTAAAAATTCAGTGGCATTTAATACATTCACAATGTTCTGCAACCATCACCTCTATTTAGTTTCAAAACATTTTCATCACCCCCAAAGAAAACCCATTTTCATTTAGCAGTTTCTCTCCACTCCCCCTGCCCCCAGCCCTTGGCAGCCATCAGTTGGCTGCTTTCTGTCTCTATGGATATATCTATTCTGGATCATTCATATAAATGGAATCATACAGTATGTGACTTTTTATGTCTGTATCAGTTCACTTAGCATAATGTTTTCAAGGTTCGTTTGTGTTGTAGATGACTGAGTGGTATTCCATTGTATGGATATACCACGATTTGTTTTTCCGTTCATCTGCTGATGGACATTTGAATTATTTCCACCTTGGCTGTTGTGAATAGTGCTGCTGTGGGCAGCTGTGTACAAGGATTTGTTTGAGTACCTATTTGCAATTCCATTGGGTATATTGCTGGGGCATGTGATAATTCTATGTTAATTTTTCGAGGAACTGCCAGTCATTTTCTACAGCTGAGCCATGTAACCTTCCCAACAGCAATGGACAAGGGTTCTGATTTCTCCACATCCTTTCCCACACTTGATATTTTCTGTTTTTTCGTTTTGTCTTGTTTTTAAATTATTATCACCACCCTAGTGGGTGTGAAGTGGAATCTCATTGTGCTTTTGATTTGCGTTTCCCTAATGGCCAAAAATATTGAGCATCTTTTTATGTGCCTGTTGGCTTTTGTGAGTTTGGGGTTTTTTTGTTGTTTTTTTAAAAAATTAATTCCCCCTCTATTATAGTTCTGCTGGGATCTTGGGAGGGAATAAAAGTAGATGTTTGTATTCAATCCAACATTTTAACCCAGAAATCTTCTTCCTCAGCTTTCTTGCCTCTGGGATGATTAGAGTGAGGAAGAAGGATGTACTGGCGCCTGGGGGTAGGGGGGCTGAAGTGTGTATTGCACAATCAAGAGCACTGGGCTACGAGTCAAGAGACAGTGACTCTAGACCCAGCTCTACCAAGAGCTTTCTGTGTGATCTTGGCCAGTTTCCCTCTCTGAGTTTTGTTTTCTTCAGTTGAGTTTGAATTGTGATCTCTAAAGTTCTTTATAGTTCTCACATTCTAAAGACCTATGAGGGTCAGGGCACCTGACCTCTGTCCTCAGCGCAAGGTACATGTTGGGGTGGCGGGTATGTACATGGATCGGTGCCTTTCCCTTCCTGAATCTTCCCCTCTTGCACTTTCTCCTCAGTGGAACACACGGGCCAAGCGGGAGAAGCTGACGGAGCTGATGTTCGAGCAGTACAACATTCCTGCCTTCTTCTTGTGCAAGACAGCTGTGCTTACTGCGTATCCACTGGGTTAAGCTACTCTGCCAGAGTGAAGGGTCAGGGTGGGGTGTGTGGTGTGCTGAGCTGGAGGCTGGGCCTGATTCTATGGAGAGTAATATCCTGGATGGGCAGACAGCCCCCTGAGCCCCATTAGTGCAGAGGGCCCCTGGGGGCTAAGTGCCTTGGACCTTGGAGTGGCCAGCTCAGCGGCCCTTTCCCATTCCTTGGATCAGGCTGAGCATTGAGAGTAGGGACAAGTAGACAGCAGGGGCTGGGGCTGGAGGGAGGAGGGAAGGGTGTAGGACGCTGAGGTTTTTGTTCCCTTCCCAAGCAGCCAATCAGCATTTATTTTATTTAAGGATCTGCCTTGCATTGAACCCTCTGCTAGGCAGTGGGGTGATATAGCCCCTAATTTCGGAGAGCCCATGGGACATAGAACTAAACCTAACATAGAACTAAACCCAAAGAGCGGCTGGGAGCTCAAAAGGAAGGAATAGAGGAAGAGAGTGTGATTCAGACAAGAAAAAAGTGACAAGGATCTCAGCTGCGTTTCTCTAGCAGATGGGTCACGAACTAGAAGGAGAGATTTGCAGACTGGGAATGGGCTGGATCCAGGAAAGAAGAGAGTGACTAGGCCAGACTCGGTTCCCAGCCCCCTCTTGCTGCTGCTGTCTCTTTGACCTACCCATCCCACACCAGCTTTGCAAATGGACGCTCCACAGGTCTGGTGCTGGACAGTGGGGCCACCCACACCACAGCCATTCCAGTGCACGATGGCTACGTCCTGCAGCAAGGTGGGGCCTCGGCAGGGGTCGGGGGTGCCTTGAGGGACCAGGCCCTGACACCCCCTCCTTTCCAGGCATTGTCAAGTCACCCCTGGCAGGGGACTTCATCTCCATGCAGTGCCGAGAGCTCTTCCAGGAAATGGCAATTGACATCATCCCGCCTTACATGATCGCAGCCAAGGTGGAGCCTCTGGGATGTCCTGGGCACTGACCCTATGACTGTCGACCCCCTGACCCATCAGATATCAGGGTGGGGAGCAGCCAGGCCCTAGAAGGACCCTCAGCCCTCAATTTGCAATTGAGGCATCAGAGATCTGGACAGGCTGAGGGATATGGCCGAGGTCCCACAGCCAACTGCTAGCAGGATGTGTGTGTGAGGGTCAGTGTGGTGGGTTCTGGTGCCCAGTAGACCCAGGTTCAAGGTCTTGCTTCTGCCACAGAAGAGCTGTGTGACCTAGAGCATGAGACTGAAGCTCCCAAGCCTCAGTTTCCTCCCCTGTAAAATGGGATAACAGCACATAGGGCTGCCGCGAGTGTTAAATGAGACACTGCATGCAAGGGACCCCCACGTGGAACATGGATCCGTAAAAGGTTGTTTCCTTAAGGTCTGGCCACCTACTGGATTCCCCAGGCCCTCAATGTTCTCTGACCAAAACCTTTCAGATCAGCTGTACCCACTGCACACATGGCATCTGTGGGGATGGGCTCTTCCCGTTCTCTCTCTTCTAACAGGGAAGGGGGAGAAACACCTTTTCTGGGCAACAGAGCAGAGAACCCCGTGCCCGTTAGCTGCAGAGCTGGCAGGTGTGGTCAGGGCGGGCTGGGCCAGTGTGGGATGGGGTGGGGTGCTCACAGGCTGTGTCCCCACAGGAGCCCGTACGGGAGGGCGCCCCCCCAAACTGGAAGAAGAAGGAGAAGTTACCCCAGGTTTCCAAGTCCTGGCATAACTACATGTGCAACGTGAGGCGCTGGAGAAATCCCCCAAAACCCCCGCGCCCCCCACCGCCTAGTCCCCTGCCATGAGCCGCGGGGAGGGACAGAGGCTCTGCAGGCGGGGTGGGGTGGGGCCTGAGGTGGGAACCCAGCCCTCACCACCTCCCTGGGTTCTCAGGAGGTGATCCAGGACTTCCAGGCCTCCGTGCTGCAGGTCTCAGACTCTCCCTATGATGAGCAGTAAGTGTAGCTCGTGGCTGGGGGGGCGGGGGGTGGGAAGGGGGCAGGCCTGGAGCCCGGGGAGGACCGCTGGTCTTTTGGGAGCACCCCCCAGCGAGTCTTGCTCCTTCCTGGGCAGGGTGGCCGCGCAGATGCCCACGGTGCACTACGAGATGCCCAATGGCTACAACACAGACTACGGTGCAGAGAGGCTCCGCATCCCTGAGGGCCTGTTCGATCCTTCCAACGTCAAGGTGCGGCTGGGTGGAGGGCCCTGGATCCTGGGGTGTGGGAGAAGCTGGGAAGGATCACAGAGGCCTGGGAGAGGGGACAGAGGGCCCAAAGCCCGGTCACCTTTCTCTGCAGGGCCTTTCGGGGAACACCATGTTAGGTGTGGGCCACGTGGTGACCACCAGCATCGGCATGTGCGACATTGACATTCGCCCGGTGAGGCCCAAGCCTGAGTCTTGGCAGAGGGGCCCAGGAGAAGCGGGGTGGGGGAGGGAGGGGCTGTCCCGTGACTGCTCGCTCCTCCTCCTGCTCTCAGGGCCTGTACGGCAGTGTCATTGTCACTGGTGGGAACACGCTGCTCCAGGGCTTCACGGACAGGCTCAATCGAGAGCTTTCCCAGAAGACTCCACCGGTAGGAACCCACCCCTGGCCAGGGCCCTGGACTCCAGTCCTGGCTCAGCCCTTCAGGACCAAGTCCTTCCTCCTTCCCACACATCAGGCAAACGTTCTGGCCCCCAGAGTGGCCCCCTCCTGCTGTGGCTTCCTAGTCTTCCCTAGCCCCAGCCCTGTCCCTTCCCAGAAGCCAGGTGTCTGCTTCCCCCAGCCCCGCTTTCTCCCCAGAGCATGAGACTGAAGCTCATCGCCAGCAACAGCACCATGGAGCGCAAGTTCAGCCCCTGGATCGGGGGCTCCATCCTGGCCTCACTGGTGAGAGGGGCGGGGCCCGGCCTGGCGCTGAATGTGGGGAAGGGCGGGTCCAGACAGCCCCCATCACCTTGCCTGCCTCCTCGTTCATTCATTCAACAAACATTTATGAAAGGGCAGTCAGTGCTCCCAGAAAGGTGAATCCTACATCAGGACACAAATCAGGGAGCGGAGGACAGGAAGCCGGAGACGTTGGCTGGGATGAGATGGTGGTGGTCCTGTGTGCCAGGGTGAGACCCTGAAGGTTTGGGGCAAGGTGACGTGACGGCCACGGGCACGTTTGGGAAGGTTATGTCAGACATGAGTCTTTGGGGATCGGGGTATGAGCTGGATACGAGGGGACCTTGCCAGGAGGTTCTTCCTATTGTCCTGGAGTCACGGAATGGGTAGCAGTGGGGATGGGGTGGTGAGCAAGGGGCAAACAGAAGGAGGCGGGCAGGTTGGTTCTGGGGCGGTAGGTGGGGAGTTCAGTCTGGACCAGCTGCTGGGGTAGAGGCAAGACGCTGAGCGAGAGGTGAAGATGCAAACTGCATCTGCGGGGGCAGGTGTCAGCCACACAGAGGGGGGCAGCAGGGCCATGACAGGACAAGGAGGATATCCACTAGAGTGGGTGCCCCCGAGGAGACAGAAACAAGGGTCAGAGTGACAGGAGACCGAACCCCTGAAGCTAGCTCAGGGCTGAGAGTGCGTCAGTCACACAGTTGTTGAGGGCCTCCTGTGCACCTCAAGTGGACAGACAGCCCGACCTAGTCCCCGCCTCTGTGCGTGGGAACACTCTGGAAGCCGAGACGATTAAACAGGAGGTCATCACAAAGTGTGGGGTGTTCCTTCAGAGGAAGACTTGATCTCGTTCAGGGGTCATGAAGGGCCTCTAAGGGACACTCAAGCTGAGATGAAAGAGTGAGTAAGAAGTTATGAGGCAAAGTGGGAGAGAGGGTGCTTGGCTCCTGGGGGGAGCCAGGCAAGGCCAAAGGCAGCGGGCAGATGCTGTGAGATCTGAGTTGAGTGAGCTCACTTGGGCTGCAGAGCAGAGAGTGGACTGGAGAGGGCTGCTGTGGTCTCCACTGTGACCTGCGTTTGACGGCGGAGCAGATATCAGGGGGTGGAATTGAAAGCTTATCAGAGGTCTGACTGACAGACTGTGGACACTGTTTGGATACGCGAGGTAAGAGGGAACCAGGTCAAGGACGAGGCCCAGGATGCTAGCTCCCGTCAGTGCTGTCCAAGAGGAATGTAATGTGAGCCACATATGTCATTTAAAATTTTTTAGTAGCCATATGTAAAAAGAGTCCAAAGAAACACGTGAAATTAAGTTTTAAGAATATATCGTATTTAATCCAATATATCCAAAGTATTATCATTTCAATATGTCATCAACATAAAAGTTAAGATGTTTTACATTCTTTTCTCTGGATTTAGTCTTCAGTATCCGGTATATATTCGACATGTGGAGCATATCTCATTTCGGACTAGCCTCATTTCAAGGGCTCAATAGCTCCATTTCAAGTGTTCCATGTAGCGAATGGCCACTGGATTTGGACAGGGCAACTGTAGAAGGTGAGAAAGACTGGAGAAGCAGGTTTGGGGCAGGTGTGGGCGAAGATAGTGAACACAGTTGTGGACATGTTGAGGGTGAGGCCCCAGGGGACACTGAGGAGGAGGTGTCCAAAGACAGCTGAGTGCAGCAAGTCCCCTACTTACGAACCTTCGGGTTTCGAACTTTCAAAGATGCGAATGTGCGTTCGCATGTCCAATCACATAGTTCACGTGTCTGGCGTACACTGTCACATGCGTGCATCCTCCACAAGTGATTTGCTTTTGTGTACTGTATAGAGTACAGTAGTACAGCACTAGTAAAAAATAGAAGTGTTCATTTCATTGGTACTAGTGCAGAACTTCTTAGAATAAGTAACCTTAGAATAAAATATTTCTTTAAAAATTATAGGGGCTTCCCTGGTGGCGCAGTGGTTGAGAGTCCGCCTGCGGATGCAGGGGACACGGGTTCGTGCACCGGTCCGGGAGGATCCCACGTGCCGCGAAGCGGCTGGGCCCGTGAGCCATGGCCGCTGGGCCTGTGCGTCCGGAGCCTGTGCCCCGCAGCGGGAGAGGCCACGGCAGTGAGAGGCCCGCGTACCACACACACACACAAAAATTATATTTCAAACCCATAAAATAATTTCACTCTGAAGAATTTTGAATAGGAATGTACATTAGATATTATAGATATTGGAATGACAGATAAAAATCAGATATCATCTTTTTAATCCAGTTACCTCACTGTGACCACATTTGTTAAAACTGCGTTCAGTATTATGTGTGGTCTTTATGATTTCTTTGGATCCCTAGTATCTATATTTATTTCAGCAGACATAATATACCTGTGGGAAAAGTATTATAAACCTATTAAAGTACAGTACTGTATAGCCGATTGTGTTAGTTGGGTACCTAGGCTAACTTTGTTAGACTTAGGAACAAATTGGACTTACGAACATGCTCTCAGAAGGAAACTCGTTGGTATGTAGGGGGCTGACTGTATTTGGGTCTGGAACTCAGCGCGGAGATCTGCACTGGAAACCAGACATGGTGGGAAGGGTGGGGCTTTGGCACGTGAGCAGAAGGGAGCGGCACGACCTGGTCCAGGAAGGCGTGTTCTTCCTGGACACGCCAAGGGACAGAAGCCGGGACACACACACTAACTTTCGGGCAGAGGCAGGACAACCACAGAGAGGGTGCAGTCTGCAATGCCAGGGCTGGAGACCCTCCAGGCGCTTGTTTCAGCGGGAGGGTGGAGGTGGGGCGCCAAAGTGACGACATCCTAATATCCTGATGTTAGGTGGTGTCGGAATGGTGGGGAGGGAGGAGGAAAGAGTTCCCTTGGGAAGGAGGGCGACTTGGCGTGTTTGGAAGGCCTGATGGAGTGATAGGGTATCTGGTGGAGAAGGCATGTGGAGTGTTGGGGCGCCGGTTGGCTGGCCTGGGGCTGTAAGCTCCACCTCCCAGCTCGAGAACAGCCCTGGGCCCCGGGCAGACTGGTGCCCAATAAATACTTGTTGAATGAATGAATCGTGGACTGAACGACATGAAGCGGGTATTCGCCCTCTGAATACGAAGGAGGGGACAGGAAGATGGAGCAAGTTGGTGGCTGCGGGAGGGCTGTGGGCTTGAGAGGAGGAGGTTCCGAGGGGTCGAGCCTGCGCGGGAGGCGTGTGGGGAGGCGCTTCTCCCTCCCTCCAGGGCCTCCCTGACCGCCGATGTCGCCGCCCCCGACCCAGGGCACTTTCCAGCAAATGTGGATCTCCAAGCAGGAATATGAGGAGGGCGGGAAGCAGTGTGTGGAGCGGAAGTGCCCCTGAGGGCGCCCGCTCCCCGTCCACAGGCCCGCCTGCAGCGGTGGGGGAGGAACGCGAAAGGAAGGAGATGGTTTCCCCCACCTCTGCTCCGCCAGCGCAGATCGAAGCCCCCAATGCTCCCAGCGCCCGCATTTCTTCCCTTCCCCACTCGTCCTCTTAGATTGTGATGTTTCTGGGTTGAAAGGAGTAAAAATGTTTTAAGAAAAAAAAAAAAGTTGGCCTCTTTGGGGGTGGGCGGTGGGGGCAGGGGTCTGCAGAGAGGAGAAGGGAGGACCACACCTATACCCGTTCGGAATCGCACGGTGGACGCCAGGGCAAGGTCTGCGGGCGGGGGCAGAGCCGCAGGAGCCACGGATGCATCAGGTTTCAAAGGGGCCGCAATCCAGGGAGGATCACGCAGCGAGAACCCGGGAGAGTCGCTCAATTAGGCGCCCAGCGAGGAGCTGAGTTGAGGCGGGAAGTGGGAGCAGGAGAGAGGATGCGGCGGTAGGGGCGGGGCGGAGCCGAGGAGCCGCCCCAGAGGCGGGGCCTGGGCGGGGCCTGAGGGGGGGGAACCTTGGGTGGGCGGGGCCTCGGGCCTCCCGAGAGGCCGCACTTAAGCACCCCTGGACCCACAGCTCAGGTGAGAAGGGACCGCGCTGTCTTTTCCGGGGCGCTAGGCGGTGACAAGAGTGGGGCAGGGAACGTGGCACCGGTACGCCCCGGCAGCTCAGAACTTCTCTCCCAACTTGGGTAGGAACTGAGGTCTCCCAGGAAGACCCCGACACCGGGCCCTTGAGCCCTTCCATTGCACAGCTCCTTGCCCCCGGCCTGAAACTGTAGGTAAAACTTAGTAGTTTGTGCCCGTGTTCTGAGGTCCCCAGACCCCAAAGAGATAGAAACCCGTGTGGTCCAAGTCCTTTGGTAACCAAAGAGGCACAGGTGCCCAGGGAGGACCATGACTTGGCCAACGTTACCCAGCTGTGCCCACGCCTTGGCCAGGACTCTTTCCACTGATGCCTGGTGGGCCTTGACCCACAGATCCCTGACTCCAGGCAGGATCCCCATCCTGGCGCACTCACCGGTCCTGCCTGACCATGTGCTCCCACCCATGCACCTCCCTCCCCAGCAGCCAGCAGGAGCCTGGACCCCCCCACTTGCAGCCTGATTCCAATGGGACAGACACCCACATGGCCAGGCCAAACCCCAGGTCACACCACTGTGGCCCCTTCAGCTAGGGATCCCACTGGGAGGGCAGCTAATGTGTTACAGGGCTTGGGTATTGGGGAGCCTGCAAGCCAGATGAGGAAGGGGCAGAGGTGTTCGTGGTGGGGAGCTTAGGAAGGGGTCCCCAAGGACATTGGGAGGGGAGGAAGCAGGAGGGTGGAGGGGGCATCCATATCTCCGCCTTCCCCAGCCATCAGCCCTCCTCCCCCAGCCTTGACGGGAACTAGAGGCCAAAGTCTGCCCCAAGGCCAAAAAATTGATTGTTTTGCAAGAAGAGGGCAGGAGTGGGACTGCGGAGGTGTTGCCAGGGGAGGGCACAGCCCCTCATCCTCTAGCCTGGGCTGGGGGCCGTGTCTGGAAGGCTGAACTGAAGGCTGGACTGTGCCCCCACCCTGGGACGGGGGAGGCAGAGAAGGGCCTGGGCTCAGGCTGCCTGCCAGGGCTGATAAGGGGCCTCTTGGGGCTCCCACAAACGGTTTATCACTGGGGGTGGGGGCCAGACTGCAGGGCTCAGGAGGGGGCACGAGCATGGAGCGGCTTTGGGGTCTACTCCAGAGAGCGGTAAGATAGAGTGGGGTTGGGAGACCCTTAGGCCTTCTCTCCAGGTCCTCAGTCCCCTCCCAAACCCCAAGGCTGGCCCCTCCCCTTCCCACCTCCTACTCTCCCCTCCAGCCTGCCTCTTGGGACCCTCTCCCCTGCCTTGTGCTTCTGGCAGCCCGAAGTCACTGACCCTGTTACTGCCAGATTCCTCCCCATCCTCCAGGCCTCTTTCCCTGATTTCATGTCCACCGCGCCCCCTACAGCAAAGGTTGTCCTCAGGACCCTCTCAGACCATCTACAAGCGCGTGGAGGGCACCCAGCAGGGGCCCCTGGAGGAGGAAGAGGAAGACAGGGAGGAGGGGACCGAGCCACCGGCCCACTTCTTCCCCATGGAGCTGAGGGGCCCCGAGCCCCTGGGCTCTCGACCAGCTCGGCAAAACCCCAGACTCTGGGCAGCAGCCGGACGAAGAGCCACCCCCTACCTGGTCCTGACAGCCCTCCTGATCTTCACTGGGGGTGAGAGTCATCCCCACCCCCAGTGGAGGGTCTCGGCTGGGGGGGATATCTGGGGTCCAGAGAGGGGCACGAGGAGAATCTCCATCTTGCCACCCACCAGCCTTCCTCCTGGGCTACGTGGTCTTCCGGGGGTCCTGCCAGCCATGTGGGGATGACGTGATGGTGGTCAGCGAGGACATGAACCACGAGCTGGGCCCGGACTCCCACCAGGGCACGCTGTACTGGAGCGACCTCCAGGCCATGTTTCTGCGGCACCTGGGGGAGGGGCGTCTGGAAGATACCATCAGGTGAGGATCAGCCGGTCCCATTCCAGGCCCTCAAAAACCATCATCTGCTCAGACTCAGCCTCCCTTCCTCTTCAGCCGGGACCCTGAGTCCTTCCACCTGCTGCCCTGGCCTCCCTGTTCCGTGGTCCTGGGAAGGATAGAAGGCGTTTGGAGCTGAGGGGAGGGAGGGCAGCAGATGACACATTTGGAAGCTGAGGGAGCTGACTGGATGAGCACAGAGGGGTGCAGCATCCACATATGAAGTGGGACAGACCCAGAAAAGTCTTGAATGCCACACTGAGGAGCTTGGATTTTGACCTGTGTCAGTGGGGAGCTCTGGGGGGCTCTGAGAAGGGGGGGACTTAGGGAATCAGAAAAAGAAGCAAATGCATTTGTGGGCAAAGACCCTCCCCCAATCTGTGGGGTCTGCCAGCCCAGCGTGAGCAGGCTAGCGTTTCTTTTGTCCTGCTGAGGTCACCTTTTCCTACTGGGACGGAGCTGCCCGGGTAGGTCCAGAGATGAGGTCAGGAATCATTTTTTCAGTGGATTTTCCTGGGTTTCCTAAGTAGAAAATTATATAATCTATATTTAGTGAGAGACGCGTAGCTTCTTTTCCAACGCATATATCTTTTATGTCTTTTTCATATTGCATTGGAGAGGACATGAATTTAGGTAATGAGATAGTAAATATCCTTGCCTAGTTCTGAACTTTCATAGGAATATTTTTCTAATGCTTTGTCATTGTCGCTTTTTTTTTTTTTTTTTGAACCCGGGCCCTCAGCAGTGACTGCCGGGGAATTCCCCCAGTTAGGTTTTTAAAAGCAAATTAAGGAAGTTTCCTTCTATTCCTAACTTACTGAGACTTTTTCTTTTTTTTTAATGATCAGGAAAGGAGGAACAAGAATCAATTTTTTTTTCAAATACTTTTCCAGAATGTATTGAGATGATCACATGATTTTTCTTCTTTAACGTTTATGTAGTCATTTGTATTAATAGATTTCCTTGTCTTCATGGGATCAACATAAACTTGATCGAAGTGTATTATTATTTGTTGATACACTGCAGGATCCACTTTGCTTGAATCTGTGGCATTAACAACTTGCATGTTTTTTTGTTTTGGTTTGGTTTTTAAATTAATTAATTTATTTATTTATTTTTGGCTGCGTTGGGTCTTCGTTGCTGCGCGCGGGCTTTCTCTAGTTGCAGCGAGCAGGGGCTACTCTTCGTTGTGGTGCACGGGCTTCTCACTGCAGTGGCTTCTCTTGTTGTGGAGCACGGGCTCTAGGCACAGGGGCTTCAGTGGTTGTGGGGTGTGGGCTCAGTAGCTGTGGTGCATGGGCTCAGTTGCTCTGCGGCATGTGGAATCCTCCTGGACTAGGGCTTGAACCCGTGTCCCCTGCACTGGCAGGTGGATTCCCAACCACTGTGCCACCAGGGAAGTCCCTACATGCATGGTGTTTTTTTTTGTTGTTGTTGTTGTTTTCCGTTGAGCAACACTTAGTAGTCTGGGTACAGCCTGAGCAAGTGGATGGTTTGACAGATCTAGGGGGGGTGGGGGTGGCACTGTGGATGCCATCAAAGGGCAGGGAGGCAAGATGGGAGCAGTGAGAGGGAGCGGGCAATGAGGTGATGTATGACTCTAGGTTGGATGGGGAAGGAAGGGAAACCAGGGAGGAGCTGATAAACATGGAGAAATTGGACAGTGTGGAGTGCTCCATGGGGTTGAAAAACAGGTATAGTGAGCCTAAGGGAGTGAGTTCCAACCTGAAAAGCTCCGGTCAGGGAGTGAGATTCTGGAACTTTAAGATTTATATGATAAACTGTGTCCTATTTATCTTGGAGTCTCCAGCACCTACCGCCATGCCTAGCGCTTAGTAGGTGTTCAGTAAATTGGATCAGTATCCCAGAGATGGAGTTCTGGGGACAAGATCCAGGATGTGGCCAGGGAGGTGGCTGGCCAGATGCCAAAGTCTTCACTGAAAGTGGATAAGTGACCAATTGGCTAAAAGATAACAGCAGCGAGGAAGGACAGAGGGTGGGACTGCTGGATGGCACGGACTTTGACGGAAGAGAGTTTCATGGTCAGAAATGTGAACAGTGGAGCCAGAAGCACACCTCCTCTCTGGGCCTGGGTGGTATGAGAGCCGGAGCTGCCTTTTTCACATGTCCCGAAGGAGACCTGGCCTCCCAAGGGACAGCCAGGTTTCTGCCAAGGCAAAAGGTAGAAGGGGTATTTGGTGATAATGCTGAGAAGGGAAGTTTGTTTGCCATGGAAAGAGCACAGGTGGAGCTGGTTGAGAGAGAGGCCATGCAGGGGGCCATGCTGGCACAGGTGAGATGGAAGATCGGGGAGAGTTCCAGTGACAGCAGGCTGGCTAGTTAGGTGGTGACTATGGAAGAAGACAGGGTGAGGTCTCCAACCAGACAAGTGACCCCAGATTCCACCGGCAACCTTGGTGTAAGGTGTCTCCATTAGGCCCAGCTGGAGGATGAGAGAGATGCAGGGCCCCTCACCTCTGCCCAGATAGCCCTTTGGAAGAAAAGTGTTTTCATGCCCGGGGCAAAGCACAGGCCAGTATGTGTGTGTGTGGAGGGGACAGTAGGTAGACTGGTGAGTTTGGCCTGACCTGTGAAGAACCTAAGGGGTGGTGGACAGGACCCCTGGCTATCAGAAGCTGAGGTTTAAGCAGAAGGAGGCCCTGGAGACCCTCCAGCGCAACCCTGGTAGTGATGGCAGGACAGCCTTAAGAGCCCCTCACTGCCCGGAGCTGGGGCCACCCCCCACCTCTGGCATCCTTCCCCCGCTCCCGCCCTCTCCTCCAGGTCCCCAGAAATCCCTGGCCCCCTCTTCTCCCGCGCCCCAATCCGCCCTCTCCCTGCGCAGGCAAACCAGCCTTCGGGAAAGGGTAGCCGGCTCGGCCGGGATGGCAGCCCTGGCTCAGGACCTCCGCGCGGTGCTCTTGCGCCAGAAGCTGGACCACGTGTGGATGGACACGCACTACGTGGGGCTGCAGTTCCCGGACCCGTGAGTGCAGGGGGTGGGGGTGGGGGGCGAGGAGGGGTGGGCAGCCTGTGGGGGGGGACGCTCACCACCCCCGCTCCTCAGGGTTCACCCCAACGCCCTGCACTGGGTGGATGCCGCCGGGAAGCGTGGGGAGCAGCTGCCACTGGAGGACCCGGACGTTTACTGCCCCTACAGCGCCACGGGCAACGCCACGGTGAGCGCCCCCTGCCCGCTCCCCAGGATGGGGCAGCGCGCGCGCCCCCTGGCGGTGGAGCAGGGGCGCGCCTCACTGTCCTCCCCGTGCTCCCCTCCCCAGGGAGAGCTGGTGTACGCCCACTACGGGCGGCCGGAGGACCTGCAGGACCTGCGGGCCCGGGGCGTGGAGCCGAAGGGGCGCCTCCTGCTGGTGCGCTTGGGGGTGATCAACTTTGCCCAGAAGGTGAGGGTCCCTGGATGCGGGTTGGGGCGGAGCGGGGAGGGTGCGGCTGGGGAGTCCGGAGATCGGATGGCGGCAAATAGGAAGCGTCTAGGAGGTGGTCACAGAGAAAAGGGAGAACCAAATGGGTCGTAAGAAACCGTTGGCAGGGAACAAAATCAGGAAGTTGGGGTGGGGAACAGACACGGGAGGGAATGTGGGGTACAGTGAGGTTTGGGGGCTGCCGAGGCACTGCGGGAGGGCAGAAGGCGAGGTCCAGGGGGTGCCCACAGCCTCTCTGTTGGATCCACAGCTGCAGATCGGAGGCTGTGCCGTTCCCCTTTTACTTGCTCCTTCAGCCTTCATAAATCCGTTGTCTCTGGGAGAAGGGGTCCTTAGCCACCTCCCTTCCCCAGGTGGCCAGTGCCCAGGACTTTGGGGCCCAAGGAGTGCTCATGTACCCAGACCCGGCAGACTTCTCCCAGGGCCCACACAAGCCCAGCCTGTCTGGCCACCGGGCTGTGTATGGACATGTGAGTCTCGGGGAGCCAGCGGTGCCTTCCTGCGGTCCCAGGGCTGCACAGCCTGCCTAGGATGAGGCTGGCGCCCTATTCTGGGGAGCCCGGCTCACAGTTTCAGCGTGGGCAACCCAACCCTCTCCCCACAGGTGCACCTGGGAACGGGAGACCCGTACACACCTGGCTTCCCTTCCTTCAATCAAACCCAGTTCCCTCCGGTCCAGTCCTCCGGCCTCCCCAGCATCCCAGCCCAGCCCATCAGTGCGGACACTGCCTCCCTCCTACTGAGGTGGGGGCCATGTGGGGACCAGGAGGGGAGGAGGCAGGGAGAGGTAGGCTGCAGCTAGCCCATAAGGTGCCTTTGGGTGAGCTAGAACAAGGTGGCTCTTCTGGGTGGGCACAGCCTCTTGCCATTTGGTGAGTGGAGCTCCAGCTGGATATCACACCCACCTCTGCTGGGCACTCTTGAGCAGGACACAACCTGCACAACTGTCCAAGGCAGCCCTGGCTGCACTGGCCCCTCAGGCAGTGTACAGATGCAGAGAGCTGGAGCCAGAGGGTGGGAGGGAGAGAAAGAGTGAAGCGGGGGCTTTGGGCTCTTCTATAGCCTGGGACTCTCTGCCACTTCTAACCCTTTCTGCTCTACCCCTCCTCAGGAAGCTTGAAGGCCCTGTGGCCCCCCAGGAATGGCAGGGGCACCTCCCAGTCTCTCCTTATCGCCTGGGCCCTGGGCCAGGCCTGCACCTAGGGGTCAACAACCACAGGGCCTCCACCCCCATCAGCAACATCTTTGGCTGCATCGAGGGCCGCTCAGAGCCAGGTGTGCGTGCTTACCCAGCATCACCCACGCCCTGCAGCGGGGGAGCTGGGTTAGCAGGGAGGGAGGCTGGCAAGCTGGGGATGGGCTGGGACTGAGGGGGGTGGCAGTGAGGAGACCTCACGGTTGAAGCTGTCCCGAGACAGAATGGGCAGTTCTACACAGTAGTGAGTTCCCTAGCACCGGAGGTGAGCAAGCATGAGTTGGGTGATGTTACAGCATGAAAGGGAGGTCAGACTAGATAGATGAGCCTTTCAAGCATAACTTGTTGTGGATAACAGTGGGGAATCAAAGTGGGTTCTTGAGCCAAAGAGTGTGGTACCTAGAAGCACTGAAGGAAGAGGCACAGGGAGGCCTGTGATGAGGCTCAGATGAGGATGCTGGTGGTGGGGGAGTGAGTGGGAAGGGTTAGAGAGAGATTTCAAACCTGTCAGGTCTTGGTGAACAGAGGGGCACACCAATCAGGGAGGTAATGGAGCCCAGAATGACCCCAGGCAATGTGATGAAGGAGCAGCCCACCCAGGAAGGGACAAGGGGAGGAGAGGAACTCTCTTTAGGGGCAGCAGGGATTGCAGGGCTGGGGCTGCAGAAATGTGAGGGCTCCGGAGAAATGGACCCTCCCAGGGTCGAGGGAGAAAGCCTCTGGGTTCTGCCCATGTAAGAGGTGGGCCCCAACATCCCCTCCCCCAGATCACTATGTTGTCATTGGGGCCCAGAGGGATGCATGGGGCCCAGGGGCAGCCAAGTCCGCCGTGGGGACCGCCATACTGCTGGAGCTGGCGCGGACCTTTTCCTCCATGGTGAGCAATGGTAAGGTCAGGGCCTGGGCCTGGGCCGGGCAGCTGGGGCTGTGGTCTGAGCTAGGACAGGGCAGAGAGCCAGTTACGAGCACAGGCTGGAGGGTGGCCACTGAGACCTGGGCTCCAAACCTGGCTCCTCCGTGTCCTGGCTGTGTGGCCCTGGGCAAGTCACTTCACCTCCATTTCCTCCTTTAAACGTGAAAGTACTAATAGTCCATGTCTGAGTGAAGATTAAGCAGGAGATTCCCTATGTAAGCAATCCCCATCACTGATACAGCTGAGTCAGGGCAGACCCAAGTGAGATGGGCGGATGGTGGCTTGATGGGAGGGAAGGAGAGACCCCAGGGGACCAGGACAGAGGAAGACAAAGAGGTGGCTCTTTGCCTGGCCCCCCAGCCAAGCCCATCCTCCCTCCTTCCCCCCCCCACCCCCACTGCCCCCAGGCTTCCGGCCCCGCAGAAGTCTTCTCTTCATCAGCTGGGATGGTGGTGACTTTGGGAGTGTGGGCTCCATGGAGTGGCTGGAGGTAACCTGGGGTCCTGGGCAGGTGGTCAGACAGTGGGGAGACGCAGGAGGATTTCATATTCCACGCCCCTCACCCACAGGGCTACCTCAGCGTGCTGCACCTCAAAGCCGTAGTCTATGTGAGCCTGGACAACGCGGTGCTGGGTGAGCGGGGGCAGTGCCACCACCTGGGCCCCCTCTGGTGCCCCCTGCCCTCCGGGCCAAGCCTTGAGCCCGGCATCCCTCTCCGCAGGGGATGACAAGTTCCACGCCAAGACCAGCCCGCTTCTGATCAGCCTCATCGAGAACATCCTGAAGCAGGCAAGAGCCTGGCCAGGAGTGGGGGATGAAGGGAAGCTGGTGGCCGCCAGAGCCTGACTGGTGCCCCCCACCCTGCCCCCAGGTGGACTCTCCTAACCGCAGTGGGCAGACCCTCTTCGAGCAGGTGGTGTTCAACAATCACAGCTGGGAAGCTGAGGTGTAAGTTGGGCAGGGCGGGGAGGGAAGAGGGCTGGGGGGTGATATGCGGGCGGACCCTGAACCCACACGGCGCTCCAACCTGCCCATCCCCAGGATCCGGCCGCTGCCCATGGACAGCAGTGCCTATTCCTTCACGGCCTTTGCGGGGGTCCCTGCCGTTGAGTTCTCCTTCATGGAGGTGAGACTTCCGGGCCCTGCCCCAGAGCGGCAGCCCTTGGGCCTGTTCGCACCGTGCCCGCGCGCCAGCTTCTGCCCCGTCCCGGCAGGATGGCCCGGTGTACCCGTTCCTGCACACGAAGGACGACACCTATGAGAACCTGCACAGGGTACTGCGGGGCCGCCTGCCTGCCGTGGCCCAGGCTGTGGCCCAGCTCGCCGGGCAGCTCCTCATCCGGCTCAGCCACGATCACCTGCTGCCCCTCGACTTCGGCCGCTATGGGGATGTGGTCCTCAGGCACATCGGCAGCCTCAATGAGTTCTCTGGGGACCTCAAGGTCCAAGACGCCAGCCCTGCTCCCGGCTTCTGGCGGTGGGGGGTGCTATATCCCATTAAAGTGCTGCCCGGGCCAGGGGATCTGGCCCCTCTCCCCTTGGTCCAGGGCCCCTCTGGCAACCTGGCCCCTTTACTCCTGCCCCAGTCACTAAGCCCCTAGGACCCAGCTGGTACCCGCCCAACCGCACAGGTCTTCTCTCTCCCTTCATTCTGCCCCCAGCATTCTGTCCCCCTATACCTCCCCACTCCTGCCAGGCCCGGGGTCCCAGCTCCGTCCCCCAGCACCTGGACCCCCACCCTAGGCCAGGGTCATGGCCCCTGCCGCCGGCCCCAGCCCGCGCCTTCGCCCTCAGGCCCGCGGGCTGACCCTCCAGTGGGTGTACTCGGCGCGGGGGGACTACATCCGGGCGGCCGAGAAGCTGCGGAAGGAGATCTACAGCTCGGAGGAGAACGACGAGAGACTAACGCGCATGTACAACGTGCGCATTATGCGGGTGAGGCCCCGCCCAGCCCGGCCGCCACCGACCGCGCCGCCCCGCCCTCTTCCGGCGGCGTGGGGCCCCTCCTCTCGGCCCTGCGCTAGTGCGCTGTCTTACCTTCGTTCCACTTTCATTCGTCCGTGTCCTCTGGGCGTTCCCAGTCCTGGACTCACAGTGCTTTGCTCACAGACCCGCCAAGCTGGAGCGACCACAGAGGCGGGTCCGCAAAGTGATGAGACAGGGAGGGTCGGCTCCTTAGCCACAGTCGCCCGGCCACCGAATGGCAGAACTGGGACAACCGCGCCCCCTCCGGTTCCCCACAGGCTTCTCTCCCTTCTGGAGAGAATAAGCATGTCCACGGTGATCCATGGTCCGAGAGGCACAGGATTATGGCTTGGGAGGTGCAAATGGTGTAAACAGTTCAGAGCCTAGAGAGCTCTCTTACTTCTGGTGAGATGGATGAAACCCAGAAAGGCTGCCTGGAGGAGGTGTCATGTGGAAGTTATACAAGATTATTATTCCCTCCTGCTTAGCTTTGAATACTTTGCAACCTGCACCCCAGCTCCAGTTCCAACCCATCCTCTTCCTTCCATTTCCTTACCCCAAGAACTCAACCTTGCAGCCCTTTGATCTCTGGAAATGGGTGGGTAGGGGCTGTAGGCGAGGGGAAAAGTCTATAGGGCAAAATGATAAGCAGGGCCATCCTCAGTGAGTGTGGGGTGAACCGGGACCCCGCAGTGTACACATGCGCGGTTTGGGGATGGCATGTCTGGCCCTTGCAAGGTCTTGTTCTTTCTCCCCCTCCTTTTTCCTGTTGTGTCCCTGCCTGCTTCCCTTGGCATCACTCATACTGTCTTTCTGTTCGCACGCCCACCCATCTTGCTCTTTGGTCCTGGCTCCTTTCTCCTGGAATGGGCGATTCATTTTCATTCACAGATCTTGCTTTAACCCCCGCTGTGCCAGACTCTAGAGACAAAAAAAGACACCCCCCTCACCCTATCCCTGAAGTTGCATTCTGCGCCCCAAGGGATAAAGGGCATCTGTGTGTAAGGGACACGATTCAGATTCAGGGCTGGAGAGTAAAAGATGCAGGGCTTCAGAACCTCAAACAGGGCTGGGCCAGACCCAGGGAACTTTGTGGTTCTAACCCAGGGGTTGGTAAACTAGCCAGCAGGCCAAATTTGGCTTGCCACCTGTTTTCGTAAATGAAGTTTTATTTTAACACAGCCATGCTCGTTGATTTTCCTATTGTGTGTGGCTGCGTGTGTGCTACAGCAGCAAAGTTGAGTAGTTGCAACAGAAACAGTGTGGCCTGCAAAGCCTAAAATAGTTACGATCTGGCTTTTTCCAAAAAATGTTTGCTGACCCCTGCTTTAGACTATAATGTGGGTCTTGAGGAACAGACAGAACTTGGGTTGGTGCAAAAAGAGCATGTTTCAGGATGGAGACACCAAGAATAAGGGCATGGCAGTGCAATAGGCCTGGCTTTCCTTGGGAGTAGTGTGTAGACCAACAGAGGCAGAACAGAAGCCCTGTGGAGGAGTGGAGGGGAGTGGGTTAGGGATCAACTATGGGGAGACTTGAATGCCAGTATAAGAAGTTTGGGTTCTGGGACTTCCCTGGTGGTCCAGTGGTTAAGACTCCAAGCTTCCACTGCAGGGGGCAGGGGTTCGATCCCTGGTCAGGGAACTAAGATCCCCGCATGCCACACAGCAAGGCAAAAAAAAAAAAAAAAGGATGTTTGGGTTTTGGGGGTCTGGGCATCAAGGAAATTTAGAAGGTTTTTGAGCAGGCCGGTGATGTGGGCAAAGTGGAATTTTAGGAAATACTTGGCCAGAGTGTAAATGGCTTGAAAAGGGAACCAAGTTAGTGATAGCTGAGCTCTGGGTGGGTGAGGGGATTGAACTGATGTGAGACATTTGGAAGGAAAAATGGACAGACTGGGTGTTGAGGGAAGAGGAGGAGAATAATAATAGCAGCTGCCATTTATTGAGGGCTATCATGTGCTAAGGCTTTACTTCACTTTCTCCCGTAGGACTCCTCCAAATCCTGTGAGTTTGCTATTATTGTACACAGTAACTGAGGCTCAGAGAGGCTAAGTGACTTATTCAAAATCACACAGTAAGTGGTGAAGCTGAAATTAAGGGCCAGGCAGTCTGACCCCAAAGAGAAACTGGAAACCAAAGTCTGACCCTGTGTCCACCCAACTCTTATTCACCTTTGAGGTTGAGAGCCTGGCACCTGGGGTACGCCATGGTGCTCATGAGGGAAAGTGGGTGCGAAGGTCAGGTTTTGGAAGAAGTTGGTGTTCACATGCGTGTGAGGCTGTGGCTGGGTACCCCCTACCCCAGTGGGGAGGTCCAGCAGACTGGGGGACAGGATTCCAGGCGATGATTTGTGGAGTAGACTTGGCAGTTGTCCCCGTGAGGTCCCAGTTGAAGCCAGGGGTGTGGATGAGCTCTCTGAGTGAAAGCTGGAGGACTTAAGAAGACATGAGTGTGTGAGACCACCCCTAGAGATTCTGATTCTGCCGGGGTGGCACCCATGGAATGGTAATTTAAAAGTCTTCCTCAAGTGATTCTAATGTGCAGCCAGGGTTGAAAACCATTGGATTGTAGGTAATGAGAAGAGGAGAGAGTAGAGGTCGAAGCCTGCGCCCGCCCACAGGTGGGAGCAGACGGAACGGGAGAGGCTGGCAGAGAGGTGGGAGGACAGGGCTAGGAGCGCGGCCATCTCAGGAAAGACCGACAGCATCTGAGTCAGGAGGGTGAGGACCCAGAGTCAGGCACTTCATTAGGGCTGGCCTGTCCCCTTGTCGTTTGACTCTGGGTTGTGGGCGTTCACGCAGGTGAGCAGGAATGACTGGGGTATGGGGAGGTGAGGAACAGCAGGACGATAGACGGTTCTTTGAGGCTTTGGGCAGGGAAGTGAATGGGTGAGGAAGAAAGATGCAGGCTTGGAAGCTCAAGGGGTAGAAAGAAAGGGATCCAACCCAAAACACAGTGGGAGGACGCATCCTACCTGACTACTGATGACGTTACAGAACGGCCATTCCTGATTGGGTAGCCGAAGGGAGGTGGGACTTAAAGAGGCTGCTCAACAATATTTATTAAGCGCGCGTGAGGTCCCAAGGTTGGTCTGGAACTGCTGTTCGGGCTCCAAACTGATCCACTTCTCGGCGCAGGTGGAGTTCTACTTCCTGTCCCAGTACGTGTCGGCGGCCGACTCACCGTTCCGCCACATCTTCCTGGGTCGCGGAGACCACACGCTGGGTGCCCTGCTGGACCACGTGCGGCTGCTGCGCTCGAGTGGCCCCGGGGCCCTTGGGGAGGAGGCCCAGGTGGCGCGGGGCCTGGGCTTCCAGGAGAGCCGCTTCCGGCGCCAGCTGGCCCTGCTCACCTGGACGCTGCAGGGGGCGGCCAACGCGCTGAGCGGGGACATCTGGAACATCGATAACAACTTCTGAGCCCCGTGGGCTGGTGAGGGCGGGGCACATGCCCCTGCCCCCTGCCGAGACCGCCTGCTGTCCCCTCGAGTGATTTCTGGGTGACCCAGATGCCTGTGCACCACCTCCCATTGCTGACTCATTTTTAGCCCTTACCGTACCTCCAAGGGCCCCAGCAATGACGCCAACGTGGACACCCACACACCACAGGCCCTGCAATGTAGGAGTAGGTGAGCAGTGCCTTCCATAATGGGATGGTCATACTGTCAGCTAATCAGGGAGCAGCATCTGCTCTCTCAATCACAGCCCCTTCCTCTTCAGGAGCAGGGTCCCCCCCTCTACAGCTAGAGACCACTCTGGAAGGTTTCCTAGGCCCTGGGACCTGGCCAGCCTTCTTGGTGGGAAAGATCCGCTGGGACCATAACTTTATGGCCAAGCCGTGTCCTGCAGTGGGAGGGGCTGGGGTTTGAACCTCAATAAACCACCTGTGGCATCTGTTGTTTACAGGCACTTTTATGCATCTTCCTCACCCTCACCTCACCCAGTCATCCCTCCCTTGAGAGCTAGGGAAGGGTTGGGCAGAGGGCGCCAGAGAGGATGCAAGTGGGAATGCTGTCTCCATGGGGAAAAGAGCTGTTCCTGTTACCTAAGGGACTAAGGAAACTGCCTGAGGAAAAAAAGAGGGCCCTTCTCCAAAGCCCACCACGGGTGGGGGGCTGGCTCTGTACCCTCCTGGGACCAGGGACGGCTACATAATTTGCAAGGCCTGGTACGAAATGAAAATGTGGGGCCTCGTGTTCAAAAAGCAAGATTTCCCTGGTGGTCCAGTGCTTAAGACTTTGTGCTCCCAGTGCAGGGGGCGTGGGTTCAATCCGTGGTCATGGAACTAAGATCCCGCATGTTATAAGGTGCAGCCAAAAAAATAATAATAATTTTTTTTTAAAAAGCAAGAACAAAGCTTTTTTCTTTCTTCCACAGTCTCTCAACCTGTCATGGTGGTTTTTAAGTTGCTATTTAATATCCAGATCCCTGAGACAAGGAAATACTCTGGGGCAGATCCCCATAGGCTCGCGGGGTTCTGCCCCATGACTTGCTACAGATAGCACATGTGCCCAACACTGACCCAGACCCAGACGTGGACCCTCCGTGTGCCTGTGCCCAGGTCCCTACTGGGGAAGGAGGGTGGCAGCTGTGGTTGGGTGGGGGCAGGGAGCCAACAGGTGAGAACCCATCCAGGGGAGGCAGGACCCCCAGCACATGCTCCACTGTCTCATTGGGCTGCACTTACAAAACATAAGTTCAGAGGTGAAATCATTAAGAATTTCAAGATAGAGACCGCAGAGCACTAACCCCCAAGCACAGGGCCGCATTTGGAGCACAGAGCCCTGGGAGACTGCAGTGATTACACAGCCATTATATTAGCCCAGCCTGGGCCCTCTCGCCCCTCTTGGGTCCCCTTTGGCCAATTGTTGTCCACTGAGCTGGAAGCTGCAGGAGAGCAGGGAATTACAGGTGCTGCTGGCACCACTTTACCTTTAATCATGGTCTCAGGGGTCTATGGCCCTTGTTCTTCCCGGCAGCTGCGTAAATCCTAGGGTCCGCCTCTCAGGCTCCTGGTCCTCCTCTTGCTCCCAATATGGCGTGAGAGGTCCTAGCCTGCTCCTCAGATGCTGGGAAGTGAAGGCTTCTTAGTTTATGGCTTGGGATGCTCCTGGGTTCCAAGATGAAATTGCCTCCTCCTTACCTCCCTGAGTCTGACTTGGTGGGTTCTCAGGAGCCTGGACTAGGGGTCAGAATCCTCCTCGACGCCTTACTTCCCTGACATACCGTCCAGAACGAATATCCCAAAGTCGTTTCCCAGCCCTTCTCCACCTTGTCCATTTGCTCCCTGTAGTAGACAGAATAAAGTTCTGGACAAAGATGTCCACATCCTAATCCCCAGAATCTGTGAATGAACGTTACCTTACATGACAAAAAGGGCTTTGCAGATGTGATTAAGTCAGGGATCTTGAGATGGGGAGTGTTTGGGGCTGAATTGTTTCCCCCCAAATTCATATGTTGAAACCCTAACCTCTAGTACCTCAGAATGTGTTTGTGTTTGGAGATAGGGCCTCTAAAAAGGTGATTAAAGGACTTCCCTCGTGGTTCCGCGGCTGCCGATGCAGGGGACACGGGTTCGAGCCCTGGTCCGGGAAGATCCCACATGCCGCGGAGCAACGAAGCCCATGTGCCACAACTACTGAGCCTGCACTCTAGAGCCCGCGAGCCACAACTACTGAGCCCACGCACCACAACTACTGAAGCCCATGTGCTCTAGGGCCTGCGTGCCGCAACTACTGAGCCCGCATGCTGCAACTACTGAAGCCTGCACGCCTAGAGCCTGTGCTCCGCAGCGAGAGAAGCCACCGCAATGAGAAGCCCGCGCACCGCAACGAAAAGTGGCCCCCGCTCGCCACAAGTAGAGAAAGCCCGCACGCAGCAACAGACCCAATGCAGCCGAAATTTAAAAAAAGAAGCGATTAAGTTAAAATGAGGCCATCAGAATGGGCCTAATCCAATCTGACTGATGTCCTTATAAGAAGAGGAAATTGGATGCACGGAGAGACACCAAGGATGTGCCTGCACAGGAGAAACACCATGTGAGGACACAGTGAGAAGGGTGACACCTGTAAGCCAAGGAGAGAGGCTTCAGGAAAAACCAAACCTGTCGGCGGCTTGTCTTGGACACTAGCCTCCAGAACTGTGATCAAATTAATTTATGTTTTTTAAGCCACCAAGTCTGTGGCAGCCTTAGCAAAGTGACACAGGGTGACTATGCTGGGTGTGGGGGTGGGGGACGTAATCACCAGGGTCCTTATTTTTATTATTTATTTATTTTGGGCTGCGTTGGGTCTTCGTTGCTGCACGCAGGCTTTCTCTAGTTGAAGCGAGCAGGGGCTACTCTTCATTGCGGTGCACGGGCTTCTCATTGCGGTGGCTTCTCTTTGTTGTGGAGCACGGGCTCTAGGCGCATGGGCTTCAGTAGTTGTGGCGCGTGGGCTCAGTTGTTGTGGCACACGGGCTTACTTGCTCCGCGGCATGTGGGATCTTCCCGGACCAGGGCTCAAACCCGTGTCCCCTGCATTGGCAGGCGGATTCTTAACCACTGTGCCACCAGGGAAGTCTTCAAGGTCCATATTAAAGGAGGCAGGAGGATCAGAGATAGAGAAAGGAGATGTGACAACAGAAGCAAAGGGTCCGAGTCAGAGATTTGAAGATGCTACACTCCTGGCTTTTTTTTTTTTTTTTTTTTTTTTTTAGTGACTTAAAACAGTGATCATTTGTTATTTCCACTCTTGGCTTTAAAGATGGAGGAAGGGGTCACCACCCAAGGAACGCAGATGGCCTCTAGAAACTGGAAAAGTCAAGGAAACATCCTCCCCAGGTGCCTCCAGAAGGAACCAGCCCTGCTGACACCTTGATTTCATCCCCAGAAGACTCATTTTGGGGTTCGGACCCCCAAAACCGTAAGAGAATTAATTTATGTTGTTTTAAGCCACGAGTTTGTGATAACCTGTTACAGCAGCCACAGGAAACTAACAGCCACCCACTCCAATTACTGCCAGCTCAGTATTGTTTTCTAAGAAATTTACTTAAAAAAATGTCTGTGACCCAAGCCCCTCCCACCCCTATAGCTGCCCTTCATAGCTTTGTCTCAGAAAGCCTCCTGATCCCGCTGGCAACAAGGCCTTTTCCCAGCAGATATCCGCAAGATCATTAATGTGCTATACCTCAGGTGCCTTTTGGGGTCCTGGGCACAGACAGCCCAGTGTGGATGGTTTTGTGAGGGGTTTGCTGGGCCGCGGGGAGAGCCCTCCTCACATCCTAGACACAGGCTGCCATTCTCTGCACAGGATCAGGCTCACATGTCACCGGGGCCAGTTCTGGGTGTGGGAAGGGCAAGGTCCCCGGGGCAGAGGGGCAGCTCCCAAGGCCCCCAAAGTAAAGCTGGAACAACTGATAACCTTCCAGCAGCATAACAGACTGAGTCTGTCTTAACGTTATCTTGCTAATTTTTGTTCCCAATCAACAAACTGCCAGTGTCATTGGCTTCCTTTCTTCCTTTCCTCCCCTCTCGCCTTACATCTGAAGGAGGGCTGGAAGCCTGCCTTTCAAGGAACCTATTCTTTTCCTTCGCCTTAACTTCTCCTGCCTGGTTAGGCTGAGGTTATGGCAGGCAGTGCCATCTGTCCCCATCTTGTCAGAGACCTTGGTTTCTGACCCACAGGGGTTGAGGTCAAAGGAAGAGACAAAATAAAAGCAGGTAAAGGGACAAAAAGGCAGAAGAGGATTCTGGGGGTGGGGGTTGGGGGGAAGCCCCCAGGCAACCCTGGCAAGAGGCTCTGATGGCTCAAGATGGCGGGACCTGAGTTCTATAGCAGGTGGGAGTAGGTGGTACTGGGGTTTGTTTCTTTTTAGCTTAAGGTATGTTGGCTTAGGGGTGGGATCCTATCCCTAGGATAGGGCTAAGGGGGATCTTAAGAATTAACTTTCCCAATTCCCTCATTTTAGAGGCAGAAACTGAAGCTCAGAGAAATTAAATGACTTGCTCAAGGTCACACAATTTTTTTCGGTGCAGCACCAGGCCTAAGACCCTGGTCTTCTAAACCCTCACTGGGTTTAGACTTCGCTCCCTGATGTTCGAGGTCCCCTGGGAGTAGGAGGAACCGGAGAAGAGAAGTGGGAAGAAAGGGGCATGTTCCTTACATTTCTCAGTTCCGTTTTACAAATTTATTTTATTCAGCTTGGAAAGTGAATACAAATCCCTGGGTTTGAGGGGGAAGGGGACGGGCAGGAAGAAGGAAGTAGGAGTGGAGGCAAGGCTATGAGCATCACAGTGGCCGTCTCACGTCCACGTCCAGGTCCACGTCCCTGCCCGGGGAGGGGGCGTGGAGGTTGAGCAGGGAGCTCAGGTCCGGAGGAACACCATAGTCAGGAGGCCTGGAGGGGGGAGGAGCCAAGGTCATATGTGTAGCCCGCCGGCTCTGCACGCCCTCTTTCCAGCCCCCACTCCCCTCTCTCTGGGCCCGGATCCCCTACCACCGCCGTGCTCACCCAAGACGTAGGCTGCCACTAACTTCTGTCCCAGGGAGACGTGAAGGATTTGGGGCAGCTGGCTGCCAAGTTCATCCTGGAGCGGCAGCAGCAGGAAGGCCACGGAGACTGTGCCCATCAGCAAGAAGAGGAGGAAGGAGCTGGTGGCCAGGTGCGGGAGGGGGTCTGGGAAACAAGGCCCATCAGGAGCGCTAGCCTCCACTCCTGCCCAGCCCACCGCCCTCCAGGGAGGAGGCTGAAGATGGAAGGTGTACCCACTTTCTGTTGGACACCGGAAGTGTCCTCTCCTCCCTGGAGCCTTCGTCCCCACAGCCTCAGGAAACCCTCTCCCCTCTGGTCCCTCATCATTCGTTTTCTCTCCTCAGCTCTGCCTTGATTACGGGCTCCTGTGTATCTGTGTGCCAGGCAGGGACCTCTGTCTCCCACAACTTGGTACATAATTGCTCAACCCGGTTTCTTATTATTTATTTATTTTTTATAAATTTATTTATTTTTGGCTGCGTCGGGTCTTTGCTGCTGCGTGAGGGCTTTCCCTAGTTGCGGTGAGTGGGGGCTACTCATTGCGGTGGCTTCTCTTGCTGCGAAGCACGGGCTCTAGGTGCGCGCGCTTCAGTAGTTGTGGCGCGTGGGCTCAGTAGCTGTGGTTCGCGGGCTCTAGAGCACAGGCTCAGTAGTTGCGGCGCACGGGCTTAGTTGCTCCGTGGCGTGTGGGAATCTTCCCGGATAAGGGATCGAACCTGTGGCCCCTGCATTGGTAGGCGGATTCTCAACCACTGCCACCAGGGAAGCCCCCGGTTTCTTATTGGACAGAACTGAGCGGACACATGATGGGAAGTACTGAAGTCAGAGCTAAAGGAAGAATTTTTCTCTTCAAGTGGAGGCCAGAAACCAAGGAAACTGCAAAGTCTGCTTTTTCCCTAACCTGATATAAAATCTCAACTCCTAGAAATGTTTCCACCAAAAAGCAAAAGACTGAAACGGAAGGGAATTCTCTGGCGGTCCAGTGGTTAGGACTCCACTCTTTCACTGCCAGGACCCTGGATTTGATCCCTGGTTGGGGAACTAAGATCCCGCAAGCCATCAGGCACAGCCAAAAGAAAAAAAAAAAAAAAAAAAAAGACTGAACCGGAAGACCTCTTCAACTCCAACTGAGCTCATCTCTAGGGTCATGCTAGGTCCCCCCTCCTTACAGAACTCAAGAATTCCCATCCCTAAACTCACTCTCTGGGAAGTGCTGAGCCGTGGGTGGTGCTGTCCAGGAAGGAGGCTCTGGGTGCGGCGTTGGATCAGGCTGTCCCTGAAGCTCAAGGGGGTACGCTGGGGCCCTCAGGACCGAGGTGATGTCCTTGCGCCCCACCACTCGGCCGTCTGTTCCCTCCTCAGACAGCTCAATGCGGAAGCGGTCCTGGACGTCATAGTGGCTGGGATTGGGGGCCACGTGGCGAATCACACTGGTCCCAAGAAAGGAGAGCGGCCCATTGAAGGGCAGTGAGAGGCAGTGATCCAAGAGGATCCAGGCCCCACCCTCCCAGGAAACTTTCCCTTAGGGACACAGACAGAGAGTGGGGTAAACAGGTTGAAGAGGACCTGGTCTGAGGTTTAAGCCACGGCACAGTAAATCAGAGAAAGGTGGCAGCGACCCCTGGCTTTCATCAGCCTCCCCACCCTCTCAACTCACATGTCAATGCAGGACTGAGGCTTCACATATCCTTCCGCGTCAAACACTGTGTATTTGGCAGGTGCTGTGCACAGGACTGAGGGGAAAAGGCACACAGACAGAGACCGACTATTGCCTCAGACAACCTGCACAAGCCCCGCCCATGGAGTCCCCCCTGCCTTCTACCCCAGGGCTGGACATCCGACCGTACTCATCTGACTGCTCCAGCCCGCTCAGCTCCCCAATGTTCTACCGCCCGCCCCCAGATCCCTAGCACGAAACGCCCATCCCCATCACCTCGGAAGCGAAGCGCTGCTCCCGTGGGGTTATAGAGGGTCAGCAGCTGCCGAGATCCACTCCGCTGGTCTGCCCTGAATACTAGATCCGGGGGAAAGACGAGGACCGGGACAACAGGTCCCGAGGGAGGAGGGGCGCCCCGGGACCCCCGCCCAGGAGCCCCCGGACCCACCAGCTCCTGGTCCTGGGGCGCCCCACGGCGCATGCAAGCTCTGGGCGGTGGAACATCCGAGGGCAGAGCTCAGGGGACAGGGCCTGGAGTATAAAGCCGAGGGGCGAGAGGGGCGAAAGGGAACAGGATGAGATCGTAGGGCAGGGCCTGGACTGATGCCGCCGCCGCCGCCTCGGAATCCCCCTAGATGAGGGCCCCGCAGGCCAGGCCCAGGCCCCCCAAGCCCTTCCTCTCCACAGCTGTGCCTTAGTTCCCTTTAGGCCCCGCCCCCAAACCCTATCTCGAGGGTCACGCCCACCCCGTAAACCCAGCCCCTCCCGGCTCCCAGCCCTGGCCCTAGTCTTCACAGCCCCAGGTTCCGATCTCCATAAGCCCCGCCCCGCCCCGCCCCTTCCGGGCCTCCCAGGGCACCCGCCCCTCTTTTCGGCCCAATTCCGCTGGCCGCCGCGCCCTCTTCCGGAGTTGCCCTTTCCGTCTCCTCCTCTCCCGAGACCTGTATCTGTGCCTCCTATCCCTCCCTGAGCTCGGGCCGGCGCTTCCTCGGGCTTCCGCCTCCGAACGGCCGCTCGCGCTATGAAGCTCACCTCTGGTCACAGCACCTGCCAATCAACCTGTGGCCGGACCAGGGCTGCCATCTTCCCGGCGGACCATTTCTGCTCTTCCGCCGTACGGCCTCTGTCATTGGCCAGGGCGGCCTCGTTTCAGCTCTAAGTATACACCGATTGGTGCGCCTAAAGAGGTGATTGGCTTGATCCCAGTGACGTAAAACTTTACGAGCGTCTCTGGCTAGAACGCTAATCCTGGAATAAGTCGGGCGGCGATGTCGTGGGGAGGGACCCGGGCGAGGATGGGAGTCAGGCTTTGTTCCTTCCCGCTCTGAGGCCGTCCAAATCACTAGAATCACATCCCACAAGGGAGCCCTCTTTCTCCACTTCAGTCCCAGGTTCTCCGAGATGCTCCCGCAGCAACGAAAGCCGTTTTCTGTAGTATGAGTTGGAGGTTGCTCCCAGTTGGACTCGGTTCGTAGCCCAGGGCTCTTCTCTTGATTCCTTCCTGCACGGAACTCACATTTGAAATCACTCATATTTGCAGGGGGAATTATATTCAGAATCTTCAGCTTCCCTTACAGACGAGGAAACAGCCTCGACAAGGTGAAGAATCACATGCATTTGGTTAGCAGCGGAGCAAAACAAAGTTGCCTGAAAGGCTTCTCTAAGCACCCTATCAGATGTAGAATCTCCCTTTGCCTGTCCTCTTATCATGCTTTTGTTTTCTTCAGAGCACTCCTAGAGCTACTTGACATCATGTTTATTTTAGTTTATCTCTGCTCAGGTAGAATTTACTCTCCTGTCCGCAAGAGCAGCGACTTTGTTTTGTTGTATTTTCAGCACCGGAAAACAGTGCCTGCCATTTGGAATGCACAAATGAATGAGCGACTAGGATGAACTTCTGAGCTGAGATCTGACTGAAGTTAGGAAGTGAGCCAGGAGATGTCTGGGGAAGAGAATTCCGGATAGAGGGAACAGCAAAGGCAAAGCTCGGAAGCAGGTGTGTACTAGAAATGGCCAAGGAGCCAGTGTGATGGAAGAGATTGTAAGGGAGACAATATTCAGAGATGAGATGAGGTGGGAGGGAGGACACAGATCACCTAGAGCCTTAGAGCCCACAGTAGGACTTCAGATTTTATGCTGAGACTGATGGGAAACTATGGAAGAGTTGTTTTAATTCCCTTTTTTTTTTTTTTTTTTTTCTTTTTGGCTGCCCCAGGCAGCTTGCAGGATCTTAGTTCCCCAACCAGGGATTGAACCCCGGTCTTCAGCAGGGAAAGTGCTGGACCGCCAGGGAATTCCCTTAATTTCTTTTTTTTAAACAGCTTTATTGAGATATCTTTGACATATAAAAATTGGATATATTTAAGGTGTACAACTTGCTGTTTTGATATACGTAGACGTTGTGAAAGCTAATTTACATATCCATCACCTCCACGTAGTTACCATTTTCTGTGTGTATTGAGAATACGGGAGAATTTTGAGCAAAGGGGTGACAAGATTCGACTTATATTCTTCTGTATAGGAACTGTTGAGTTTAATGAATGAATGAATGAAAGCAAATCCCCAGAGGAGCACGGAAACCATACAAATGGAGATGTGACCCCTTCCTCAAGTCTAGAAACATTTATTTGGATAAGAAAGAGGTCCCTAGGGCCAGGGTCCGGAGGCTGGCCTGGGCTCAGGCTTGGGATCCAGCAGCCTGAACAGGCTTGGAGGGGCACCTCTTGCTGAGGTTGGTGAGGATCTGGTGCTGGGTGGGCCGGGAGAGAACCACGAAGCTCTCTGGAGGAAGGATCGGACCTCTGTTTTCTTCCACCTGGCCCATCAGCAGATAACTGATTCCTAGGGAGGAGGAGGAAGGGATTGAGAGTTTGTGTAACTGAGACCTTATAGATGGCTCCCCCTCATCCCAGTCCCTCCGATTCTACTGCCTCCATCATTTTCATGAGGCTAAGTCCCCCTCTACATTTTCCCATATCTCTGTTACCTTTCTTCATGGGGGGGCACTGCTTGCAGGGCACATAAAACTTCAGGGAGGTGTCAGTGGGGGGAGAGGGCAGGTCCAGGCTTCCGGTTTTGTAAACACCAGTGAGATTGACAGTGACCGTGAGGCCCTCCCCTGGGCCCCGAGCCATGGACTTCACCATTCCCGTCACCACTGTGGGAGAGAGAGGGAGAGGTGAGGAGACAGGAGGCCAGGGCAGGGCTGGAACCAGAAGGAGGGGGGCTTTGGGGACAGGAGGGGAGGTTAGAGGAGCTGGAAGGGCAGAGCTGGGGGATGGGGCTGCTTACCCAGGTCGCTGTTACAGAAGTGGCTCTGCAAGGTGCCTGCCCGCCGGCACTGTTTCGGGCAGGAGACACTGGGTGCATCTGGTGGGGGGGGAGGGGGGCACTGTTGGTGGAGGGTAACCTACCCAGCATGTAGGAAGGACCACTTTCCCCACGAAAGCCTCATTGCTTTGAACTTGTTCAGAGCTCTATCCAGCTTCATGTCCCAGCACCCAGTACCAGCCATTAGCACAGAGGCGGCACCCGTGGGTGCTGTATTGAATGAATGAGTGAGCGCTGAATGAATGAATGAGCGCAGGAAGGAACTCGGATACAACTCCCTTCAGTCTGTGTCGGCTTCCTCTGCCTTTCCAGACTCACCGCGGCCCACCGGAGTTGCCTCTGCCTTAGGCGCGGCCTTCGGTTTCTCCTCAGGTGGGACTTCGGACTTGACTTTGGGCCCGGCTCCGGGCTTGGGGCCCGGGCCGAGGAGCGGGGGACTCGGCCGGGCGTCCTCCCCCGGGCTCCGGGCTGGCCCTCCTTCGGTGGCGCCCCGCGGCAGGGTCCTGTAGGAGGCCGAGAAGCCGTCGGCCGTGACGCTGAGGTCCGAGACGAACTGGACGAGGAGCTCGTTCCCTTCGGAGGAGATGGGACTGCGGGCGCGGGGCATTGGGGGCGGTGTCAGGCGGGCAGCGCATCCTGCCCCCTACCCAGGCCGGCGGCCTTTTCACCTCTGCCCCTCGGTTGTCTGCGTTAGCTTCCCGACTTCGCAAGCCCCACTCGCCTCTCCCTCCACGGACCCCAGGCCTGGCGTCAAGCCTCGTCTTCTGCCTGGGTCGCTACCCGCTCCGCCCACCCGTTTGGGGCCGGCAGGTTCGCCGCCTGCGGCTTCAGCTCAGCCCCGCCCCTCCCACCTGCGGCGCTGTCCCCCCGCTCCCGCCCCAGGCGCGGCGGAGACTCCCGGACGCCGTCACCCACCCAGGTGCCGCCCCCTCACCCCGGGGCTGTGTCGCCGCAGAACTTCCCCAGCCGCTTGGCGTCGTCGCTCACGGCGCCGTTGAACACGCTGACCGAATCGTAGCGGCAGTAGGAGTCGGGCTCCAGGTCAAACTTCCCGAAGGTCAGTGAGATCACCTGGCGGCGGGGCAGAGGCGGAGGCTGCGCGGCGGGACCCCGGGCAGCCGAGGGAGCGGAGCTCTCGCCTCTCACCTCCTCCGCCCGGCCGCCGCCTCCGGGACGCTCGCCGCGGCCTCCTCGCTCACCTCCCGCGTGCCCTCCAGCCCCCCTCTTAATGCATTCACGCCACAGCTCGGAGGAACACACACATCCACGGGGGCCCTGCAGTGGCCTCGGTCGCCGTAGTCCTCAAGGTCAAGTCCTGGCTCATTCTCAAGGAACAGACCCAGAATCCACCTCCACCACCACTACACACACACACACACACACACACACACCCCACACACGCACAAATCAGTTTATATATCAGCATCGGGTACCTCGCTCTCGTAAGGTTCGTCACAGTCGTAATTTGACATGTTTTGTTTGGGTGCAAGCAGGTCTGGGTCTGTTTTTGTTCCCCACCATGGCAAGCTCAGTGCTCGGGACATTGTAGATGTTCAATAAATCTTTGCAGGCTGCATACTGGAGGACGCCGCCTGGGTCCCCGAGGGCAGCCCGGGCAGGGGGTCAGTACCTGGTCCGGGGGTGCGATGATGTGCCAGGAACAGCTGATGCCCGGGGGGTAATCGGACTCGGGCCAGTTGGGCGTGGTCAGGGTTCCCTGGGCCTTCTCCAGCCGCCCCCCGCAAAATTGGTGCTCTGGGGAGGGGAGAGAGGAGTGGGGGTGGGGGGCGGTGGAGACCCTCGGTCAGCTGGAGGAGAACTCTAGGCTGGGAGCCCGTGCGGAAAGCTCAGATGTCTGGGTCTCGGGATGATGGGGCGAGAAGAGAGGGAGGAAGAAGGGGGGTAGGTTAGCAGAGATGGGGCTCGGAGGAGCGGGGCTCGGGAGGTCTTGGACCGCGGGGGGGTACGTCTTGGACCGCCGGGCACCCAGGCGGGCGGTGGTAGGGGGAGGAGGAATTGACACGCTCCCTTCTTGCCCCTCCCCCTGACCCGAGGCCACATCGCGAGGCCTCGTCGCTCCTCTTCCCCTGGAAGATCCCATCTCCCCGGCCCGGCAGAAAAGTCTCCGTCTCAGCTGGAGAGTCCCCACGTTGCGAGGGTGCCCTCAAATTGGGGCACAGCCCCGAGGCCCCTTTGGGGAGGTCCCTCCTTAAACATTTTAGGGGAGACTTCTGCCGCCAGGAGGAGGTGATGGGACCGCAATCGGGAGCCCCCGGGCTGGGTGTAGGGGGCTCCGGGTCGGGGGAACCTAGTCCCCCAGCCCGGGGGTGCCCCCTCGCGCCCGTCTGAGGGAGCCCGATTGCGGACGGGGGCGGGCAGTTACTCACCGTCCCAGTAACCCCAGGCCGCCCATTCCACCCGCGGGTCGGTGACCCATTTCCGCCTCGCGCCTGGGCGGGGGCCTGGAAGAGGGGGTGGGTGGGAGCAGGAAGGGGGGGAGAGAAGACGGGGAGGAGGGACTGAAGGGGCGGTTAGTGAGGAAGAAGGGTAAGGGAGATAATGGGGGTCCCAGGCTCTTGGGGTGGAGGTTAAGGCTGGGGTGGGGCCTGCGCCGGGGGCGGGGCCAGGAGAGGGGGACGGCGGAGGTGAGGGAGGTCTCACCAGTGCCTGAGGTGGCCCGCCCGCTGTACCAGAGCAGGAAGCCTCGTCCTCCCGTGCCCTCGTCCGATGTCATCCTCAGGGTCACCTGGTTGCCGGGGGCGACTAAGGGCGGTGGCCGGAAGGTCCCGCAGAAGCGTCCGAGCCGCTGGCCTGAGGTTCCAGGCCCGGCAAAGACCTCCAGAGCGTCGTAACGGCAGGAGGGGTGCAGCTCCAGGTCAAAGACTCGGAAGGAGAGGGACACGGTCTGGCCCTCAGGGACCTGATGGTGGGGACAGGGTCGGGGACCTGCAAAGTCAGGCCGGACACAACCAGGCAGAGGGCACCTCTCTTTCCCCAAGCATTTCCTACAGAAACTGGGCCTGAAGCAGAGGGGACCCCATCGGGATGCAGAGCAGAGGGCTTGTGGCTTGTGCAGGGGACAAGACCTGAGGTCTGTGGAGAGACCAGAGGGGATGGGGCTGAAGGTGGCAATGGAGAAGCAGGCTCTGAGTTAAGGTGTGCGGATGCTTGCTACGTGTTACTGTGGGCACCGATGCTGTCAGTGACCAGAGGGGAGACGGCAGCCAGAGGGACCTTCTCACCGTTATCGTCCAGATGCACTCCTTATTGGCGGGGTAGAGGTTAGGGAAACCTTCGCTTGCCAGGTAACCCGACTCCCCAGTCACATCCCCTCCACACAGGAACACAGGTCTGCAGGACAGAAGAGAGGTCAGGCCCGAGTGGGGGAGTGGTGCGGGGACTGGGGGAGGGCAATGAGCATGGGGGCGCCAAGGAGGGCAGCCAGGGGGATGAGGGAGGGAGGCCCAAAGGATCCGAGGCGGCCTCAGCCAGCCGGGACGGGACTGGAGTGGGAAATACTCCGGCAGAGAATCAGGAAAAAGTGGGACCAGCAACTTGGCTGTCCCTCCAGCCCCTCAGAGTTCCCGCCCCCACCCCAGCAGGAATTCCTGGAATCCTCCTCAGCCCCCCTCCGTCATTCTCCCCCCCTGCCCCCCTCCATCATTCTCCCCCCTCGCCCTGCCTGGCAGTCAGGGCCTGGAGCGGCCTAACTACTTCCAGATGTGGACACAGCCTCGAGGTGGGGGGGTGAGGGGGCGGGGAGATGAGGGAGAAGTAGCAGCCAGGGCCCTGCGCTCCCAACCTTTGCCCTGCTCCGGCTCCAGCTAACTACTGCGGTGACTGACTCCCACGTCTCCCACTTGCAGCCCCCTCTTCCCCCCGCAGTCTCTAATTCCCTCCTGGAATCCAGATGTACAGCTACCAGGCAAGTTCAAGGTCTTGGTGCTCTCAGGTTCCATGGGGGGGCCAAGGGTCTGGATAGGTGGGGAGACTTAGAGGGCAGAGGACGGAGGGTGGAGGAGTGGGGAGCACGGGTGACCCGCAGGAGACAGTGGTCTTGCAGCAGGGAAGGAGACCTTGGGGGCCAGGGAAGGGTGAGGGCTGCGGGAGATCTGGGCGGGGGGGTGTTAGCAAAAGAATCTACAAGATCCACAGGCATAGCCCCCCAGGAATCAGGGATCTGAAGTTCACTCAAGCCATCTGGAAGGTGCCAAGAGACCTACCTGGTGTAGTTGGGGCTCTGGCCCTGGGTGAAAGGCAGCAGCAGAGCCCAGGCAGTGAGGAGGGGCCCCAGGAGGGAGGCTGTGGTCGTAGGCGGCATGGCCCGAGGGAGAGGCGCTGGGGTCCTCAAGACAGAGGCAGCAGCTGAGCGTAGCAGCAGCGGCGGCGGCAGCGGGGATAATCAGTGCCAGATGAGGCAGCCTTGGGCGTGTGGGCGTGGGGACTGGCCAGTGGGGCGGGCGGCGGGGAAGGCGGGACGGGGAGAGAAGAGCTGGGACAGTGGCGATTCCAGGGGCCTCTCTAGGTCCAGGACACATAAATACTGACCCAGTGTGGGAGCGGGCGTGGAGCAATGAAGGGCAGAGAGTGCATCAGGCTCAGCATAATCCAGGCCGTCCAGTAATGTCATCTGCAAGCCCGCTCTGTCCAGTGCCCGCCCGAGCATCCTGCCAACACAGCCTCGGGTCCTTCCCGAGGACTCTCCCGCCCACCCGTGATCCTCCCCATTCCTGCTTCCTCAGCACCCAGAGGAAGTCCTTCCCTGGACTCCCAACCTCTAATCACTTACCCACTTCCTGACCACCCTCTGCTCCAGTTTATTTTCCACTTCAAATGTCTACTGTCCTCTCCATACCCGGGCCAGACTAGGCCACGGAGGAAGAATTCTGCTCACCCATCTTCTCTCCCAAATATTTGGAGGTATGGGTGGGGGCAGGGAGGCATGCTATGTGGGTAAAGGGAGTGTCTTCCTTATTGAGGAAGAGAAGGATGGAGTAGAAAGTAAGGGAAAGGACAACATGTGAGATCGGATCTGGAAGGGAAACAGGAGGAGGAGAACGGGGTTTTGGGGGGGGGGGCGGTGGCTTCACAGGGATGAAGGGAAATGGGTAGGAAGCATCCTGAAGTCAGAGGAAGCGCCTTTCTCAGTCTGATGGACAGAGGATCCAAGTGGGGGAACCAAGTAGGCATCAGGTCTTGGCGTTGGAGGGAAAAGGAAGCTGAAGGGTCCAGGTGCTGTCAGCTCTGCAGCAGCTGACAACCTGAGCTGCATCCATTCTGCCTGCCCACCCCTACCCCCCGCCGCCCCCCCAACATTCCTCCCAGGCCCCAGGCTTACAAACCGGGCCTCACTCAGCCTTTTATTCTATGTGTCCATCAAATCTTTTGTCCATGATAGTCAAGTTGGGAGCCTCTCCTGGGGAGCCCCCTGAACATTTTACAAAACAGTCCCACCCTGGCATGTGTAGCAGGCCCTAGCCCACTGCATCCCCCTCCACACGCGCACACACACAGCATTCATTGCTGTTATTCCACCTCTCCTTAGCCCCTGGCCCAGGGCCAGACCCTCCCTCCAGGGGTGAGACCAGGAGAGGGGGTCAGCTGTCAGGGGTTGGGGGGCCTGGGCCAACCCCTCCAGCAGCCCTCTGCAGCATGTCCAGGGCCTCCCAGAAGAAATCCTTCTGTGCAGCCATCAGTGGCATCCAGCCCACGATCTCCTTCATCTTTTCCACGCGGTCCTGAAATGTGGGGCAACTGTGGATCTGGCTGAGGTACTGCTCACAGGCCTGGGCCACCGCCCCCCCAGGGTCCTGGGCTGCTCCGGCCCCCAGGCTGGGCTCGGGGGTCCCCGCCACCCTGCTGGCTGGTAGGTCGCGGTAGGCGGGATGGTGCTCGATGTCATGGCTGGACAGCACGTAGAGGCACTCTCTGGTAGAACACAGGGAGCAGGCACACAAAGGGACCTTGGAGGAGAGACAGGGGGAGTGGCTGAGTGGGGCCCCAGGAAGGGGCTCCCAGGAAGCCCCAGCTGTTGTGTTCGTCCTGCTCAGACCAGCCCTGAGCCAGCAAGTGAGCTGGCTGGCCGAGCCCCAAGGTTGTGTGAGGTCGGAGCGGGCCAGCAGGGGCAGCTCCGGGAGACAGCCGGGAGCCACGGTACGTGGCAGGAAAGGGAGGTGGGTGGTGCTGGGAGATGGGGTCCCTGTGGGAGCCCCAGCTACAGAGCCCCCTGTGGGCTCTACTGCTCTGGCCCTCCCTGGTTGCCCGCTCCCCGGACCCTGCTCTGACCTTGATGTGGAGCTTAACGAAGGAGGCACTTCCCTTAGGCCAGCCTGGCAGGCGGCCTCCGGCCCCACATCCACAGCCCAGCAGCTCCTTGCTGAAGTCTGAGCCCTGGCTCAGCACCAGGGAGTGGTTGAGGCCACACCACAGGGCGACGGGGCGCTGCAGATAATGTACCTGAGAACACAGGGCAGGGTCCCTAAGTGGGGAACGCCAAGGCACCGTGGGGAGGGGCCGAGTTGAAGAAGGGTGACAGCTTCCCCTAGGGAAGCTAGGGGAGGAAGGAGGTGGGCCCCAGAGTGCCCTCCCCCTTCCCAACGAGGTCTGCCCTGCCGACTGCAGACGGGCAGCTATCACTCCTCCTGGGTTCTCCTGCAGCCCCAGTCTGACCACAGGGGCGCTAGCACGACTGTTGGTTCCTCCTCTTGGCTCCCTGGTCTCATCCCCCAGGCCTGGGCCTGTCCAGTCTCTCATTCTGCCTTCCAGCCTGTCCCTGTGTAATTCCAGGTTAGGCCCCTGGAAGGACCTGCCTCCCACTGAGTCCTTCCTTCCGTCTCTAGCATTTTCAGTCTGTCATGTCTTTATCTTTCAGAATGGCCACTCTTTTGGAAAAACACTTCCACCTGATTTCTGCTGCTTCCTACCCCTGTCTTTTAGGCTACGTGATCAGTCTGAAGTGGACCACATTCTTGGTCTCACCACAGCCAGTCTCGCCTGAACCCTCTGTGATCCGGCTTCTCTCCCCACTACGCTACGACTTCTCTCCAAAGGCACTGGACCTCCCAGCAGCCAAATCCCAGGGCCTCTCCTGCACGCTTGCTCCTGAGACTGTGAGCGCTTTCCTTTTGAAGACATAGATAAGTAATTTCACGGCCATTACAGGAAAATTATAAAATACTGGCAAGCAAAAATTCATTTAAAAATCACTGGAAGCCCCACCACCCACTATTAACATCTCGCTGGATATTCTTCCTCACTGTTGCCTCAGCAAATATATACACGCAAGTTGTGCATTTTTAAACCAAAATGGGACTGTGCTGTGTAAACCATTTCATGAATTTTTTTTTTTTTCCACTGAAAAATATGGCATAGCCATCCTTCCATGTCAGGGAGCATATTCCTACACTATCACTGTCACCATTAATCACCCCCTCCTGGGTGAAACTTTCTGTGCCCGTGGCCTGGGAGATGTGGCATTTGCGGGTGTGTCCCTCTCTCAGAGACAACTCTTTCAGACCCTCCACCCACGGTCGTGGCGACCACCCAGCTTTGCCCCTCTGCCTCTACTTTTCTCACTTCAACCTTGTTCCAACTTGGAATCCAGCTAGACATTTCTACTTTAGTGTTTTACTCTCACTGCAAAGAAAAAGCCTAAATTCACATTCTCTCCTCAAACCAGCATTCCTCGCCCACTGGCATGTTTACCATGTAGTCTATTGCCGGAGCCACCTTTGTCCTACCCCACTGTCCTCATATCTAGTCAGTTTCCAGGGGCTGTTCATTTTCTTTCACTACACCTCACGTCTCCATTCCTCTCTGTTCCCGCTGCCACTGTACCAGCCCCAGTCCCTTGTCTCAAATGCTGGTGTCATCCAGCAGCCTCCCGGTGGGCCTCTCACGGTGCCTTCTGGCCACGTGACCCGTTCTCCATCATCCAGGGGGGTGCCTTCTCCTGCTCCAGAACCCGCAACAGCTCTTTCCCAAATTGATACTTCCGTAGGCTCGCAGACACCTATACCACCTCGTAGCTACCGAATTCCAAAACACACTCTGCTCTGGTCAGGCCGGGCCTTCCACCGTCCCAGGGATGTGCAAGCTTCGTCCCCGTCCCCATTACATAGGATGTCTTTCCCTGTACCCACCCGAATCCTATCTAACCCACTAGGCCCTGCTTACATCTCACCTCTTGGAGTTACTTCAGCCCACTCAGGTCTCCCCGCTTCACTAAACTCCTACTGCACTTACAGCACGAGCCACACAGCATGCACCTCACGGTGCCAACCCCGGGTGAGATCCAGTAGCACAGGCATTACAAACTGGTTGGCTTAACATCCTAGGGAGTAGAAAGCGGAGTCTATGGAAATTAGAGATGTGGAGAGACCCAGGGGTCAGGGAATTAGAGGAAGGGGGGCAGATGGGAGTAGCTCGGAGGCAATCTCACCTGTGTGGGTTCCCCTCGGTCCATTTTGTCCCCGGTTCCCAGCTGCCCATATCTGTTATTTCCCTGCATAAAGATTCGGCCAAATTCATCCACCAGGCCAAGATGATTGTAGCCAAGAGCACAGAATAGGACCTAGGAGGTAAGGTAGAAAGGAGAAGTGGGCCTTCAGTTGTCTCCAGGGGAACTCTGAGCTCCAGAATCTCACAACCGCTAACCTGCCACGCCCAGCTGATCGCTTTTGGTCTTGCCCTCTACGTCACCCCTCTCCCTGGGTCCCTTGCCCCTCCCTGATGAATCATTTGATTCCTGCTCCTGTTTCAGACCTTCAGAACCTTGCGGGGGGGCCCCCTAAGGCCCCGCCCCCTCTGGTCTGCCCCACCCCTTCAGGATCCTACCTTGGCAGGCAGTGAGAGCGCAAGCGGCATCTGCTGGTCCATGGGGTCAAAGGCTTGAAGGGTCCCAAAGAGATCACGATACACCCCTGGGGTATGCACCTCAAAATACACTCCCCCCTGGTCTGGGGGGTTGGGAGCCCTCAGCTCAGCAGCTTTGGGCACCCATATCCTAGGGATCAGGCCCTACCTGGGATGAAAGACGTAAGATCTGGGGAGTCTCACGCCCACTAGAAATGCACCAGCTATGATGTCTGGGAACTTAAACACCTCTTTTGACTAGGATGCTCTACGGGTCCCCCACAGAGCTGGAATAAGGATAAGGGAGGCTTCTGTATCTGGAAGGTCTGTCCAAGGCTGGGGTCTGGAGAAGAAGGGAGGTGGCTCTTACCCGTAATGTAGAGAGCACTGCTCTGGTTGGAAGCCATGCAGGCCACATGCAGGTGAGGGAGGCAACGGGACACCTTCCTCAAGGCCAGCTGAACTGTATAGGAGCGTGGCTGGTCCAGCTGGGTTTCATTCACTACCAAAGAGTAGACCTTTCCTTCCTCTGGGGGAGGGGGCGGGGAGGCAGACAACTGTGTGGGGGAGGGGACCCTCCAATAACCACATTAACCTCCCAAGAGACTCCCTAAGCCATACAGGATGAGACATTTGCTGCCCCCGAGTGGGGCTGGAAGGAAAAGGGTAGAGATGAAATAAGGGGGCAGTGACCTCAAGTACCCCAGCCTCCAGCCTTCACCACCGAAAATCAACCAGGGGAGCTCTTCAGTGTGAGGGGTGAGTGCAGAGAAAACCGAGCAGTTGGATTTGGTGGAATCCAACTTGAGTGTTGGGAAGGTTGATGTCTGGGGATCCAGGGCCCTGCCTAGCATTAAGAAGTTCAGAAGCGGGGAATTCCCTGGCGGTCCAAAGCTTCCACTGCAGGGGGCCTGGGTTCGATCCCTGGCTGGGGAACTAAGACCCCACAAGCTGCGTGGTGAGGCCAAAACAAAAAGAAGCCCAGAAGATCTCAGGCTTGGGGGCTTGGGAGTGTGGTCACGTATAGGGAACACAGAAAACAGGGACGGTTTGGCATATAAAGTACGGTGCCTGGCATGGAGGTTGGGGAGATGAGAATTTTAAAAATCAGTGGAGCTCTCTGGCGGTCCAGTGGTTAGGACTCGGCACTTTCACTGCTGTGGCCCCAGGTTCAATCCCTGGTCTGGGAACTGAGATCCCATAAGCCGAGAGGCAGGGACAAACAAAACAAAACAAAACAGTCAGGCATTTACTGATGGGTGGGTTCCAAACCACTTTTTTTTGCAGCAGGGCCCTTTATTCCTCTGACACCTTATGCAGAATCCTAGCCTAGGAGACAGACAGACCAAAGGGGAGCTATTTGGCTTGAGACCAGGACGAGGCGGCATGCAGAGCCCAGTGTGAGAGGCCTCCTCCCCCACCCACTGCCGCGGGTCCTGAAGAAGCTGCAGGAAACACTCTGCAAACCACTGCTCTAAGCCTCACCTGTGAGGAGTAGCAGGGCCCGCTGGGTCTCCTGACCAAGCAGCACAATCTGTTTGAAGCTCATGGAGTGGTGGAAGGTCATCCTGAAGACCCGCTGCCCGCTGGACTGCAGGTAGACCTCGACGCAGTCGCCGGACCGGATGTGGGTTGTGCCCACCACTCCCGGCTGCTCCCGAGTGGCCAACACATAGAGGTATTTACGGTAAACTGTGTCACCTCTCGGGTCCGAGGCAAACTGTAGGAAAAGACGAAGGTGTCTCGGATCTCCAGCCTTGCAGTGGGATGAGGCTGGGGCAGCTGGATCCTGGGGTGGGAGATGAGATACTTGGGTCCAGGGCTGGGAAAGACGAACTTGGTTTCCAGTTCCTGGTATCGGAGGGCGGCTGTCCTGAGGATGCCGCCTCAGGACTGGTGTGGGCCCTGGGTTCCCGGAAAAGAGGTGGGGTCTCAGCTGCCGGGGTCCTGGTACTCACATCCTTGGCTCCGCGACACAACACAACATAGCGGCAGGCCCGCTTCCACTGGACCTGGCCAAGGGTGGAGGAGACCAGGGCATTTTTGAGGAAGAAGAGGGTCCCCGTGTAGTCAAGAATGAAGACGTGGTCCTTGGTGGGCAAGAAGCGGCGGTAGCCATGGGCCAGCACGGGGGCTACACTCTTGCTGAGACAGCGGTGGCGGCCCCCAAATGCCTGAAAATACAGGCCCTTCGTGTCTGCAGAAGGGAAGGAGAGGGAGCTTTAAGGGGTCGGGGAGGCACAAGGGAGATGAAACAGAGCTTGGGCAAGCTAGATTTCTCAATGGATGGGTGTTTAGCTCCCCCCCGCATCCCCAGGCCTCGGGAAAGACCCCTTCCAAAGGGCATGTGGAAAGCTCAGAAGATATCTGAAATTATGCCCCATGTCTGAACTAAAGTTCTCTGCCCCACCTCAGCCCAGGGCCACACACATGCTTCTAAGTGAGCACTTCTTTGGTCCAAACTTGCATCAGAGACATCAAAGGAAATATAAGAATGCATAGAAAAGCAGAAAGAGGTGTGAAAAGGAATGACTGGGAAAGGCCAGTAACCCTTCCACACCCCTAGCTCTGGATCTGCTATCTGCATCTCCCTTCATCTCCGTTGTGTGAGACGAAGTTATTGGAGAGGGGCTCCCTGGGAAGGGAGGGGATTAGAGCATATTTCTCAACCTGGGGGTGATTTTTGTCCCTCGGGGGACATTGGCTGTCAGAACTGGGGGGGGGGGGTGCTACTGGCATCTAGTGGGTAGAGGCCAGGGATGTTGCTAAACATCCTACCATGCAAAGGACAGCACCCGCCCCCTGCAAAGAATTATTTGGCTCAAAGTTTTAATAGTGACAAGGTTGAAAAATCCTGGTTTAGAGGAGGGAAAACTCCAGGTTTTGGGAGAGGAGGCTGTCTCAAGGTAAGATTTGGAAGAGCTTGAATATGGTGGGCAACTCGGCAGGGATGCTGGGGATGGGGGCTCTGGGTGACAGTGTCTGTCCGAGAGCAGCTCTAGAGACTCGGAGTAAGTCCTTGTTGGAGTACGTTTAACAAGTTTCTTCCAGAGAAAGGGGCCCTGGAAGGTTGGCTGGGAATACTGAGGTCATCAGGCAATTTTATGGAGCAGGAGGGATCCCAGAATAAGGTAGGACAGAAGCAGAGAGAACTAGAGGTTCCTGGGAAGGTGTACAGTTCAGAATCGCAGCTCTCTTCCAGGGCTGGACCACAGAACTCCGCTCTCGAAGGCGAGGACTGAGCCGGTGACAGATGCGTCTCCACACGCCCTCAGAGTCGCACACTTTGTGGAAGTAGTGGCAGGTCTGACCTAGAGAGACTACATCTCTGACTGGGAGGAATGAGATGATGTGCTCCACCTGTGGGGGCAGGATGGGGAAAGCAGGGGTCACGGGGGCCCCTCAGAGGCCCCCAGTCCTTTATTCTCAGCACCAACCTGCCCCCCCGCCAAGGACTCACCAGCTCTGGGGGGAACAGCTGAACAGATACAGGGTTTCCTCTCCCCTTCTTCTCTTCACCCCCAGGCTCTGGGCCACATGAAGGGCAGCTCCGCTTCACCTACCCAAGGAGAAGGGCGTGCACAGGGGTTCCATGAGGGTCATGCCTCTTCCTTCTGTTAACTACTTATTAACCACTACCTTGGGGGCTCTGGGCTGTCAAATCCTCCCATCTTTCTCTCTAGGTCCGTGGGTTTACCCTTCCCTGTCTGCCTTGTTCCCTGTCCAACTTCTCCACATAACCCCTCCCCTGATCTCTGGCTGCCATCTTGCTGCCCCTCCCTTGCTTCGGGCCTGTCCCCTCACCCTGAGCCCCTCCTCCGGTCCGCAGAGCCTGGTGACTTTTGGCAGCTTCCGTCTCCGGCTTCTCCTCACCATCCTGACCGCCCCCCCTCCGCTCCTGCCCTCATCTCTCCGGGCCCCTTGGCCCCTTGTACTCAGCTCCCTGGCCTTTGTCCCTGCTGCCTTTCCCACACCATGCCCCCTGCCTGGGCTTGGGGAACCTCTGAGGCCCCTTTGCCTCCTAGGCCCCTCCCCCATGGAGTCTGGGTCAGACAAACCTCTCTGTGACCTCACCACCCAGCCACTGTGACTTATTTCCCCCAACCTTGCCCGGGATTTTCTCTCTTAGCTCCTTGGTTCTAGCCCAGTTCTAGCCACCCAGCGGTTCATGGGATACGCACAAGACAGGAGCAATAAAGTGTGAGCTACTGGTAGACGAGGCCTTTACTTTCAGGGAGTAGTAAGAGGTTTTTCCACTTGATACCCTTTTAGCACTAAGTGTAGAGAAACACTGGTGAATTCTTCACATCTCGGCAGGCCAGAGCCTCCAGGGGATTTGTAGCTCAAGGATATAAACTCAAAAAAAAAAAAAACCCAGTATAAACTCAGCTTGACAGGTGAGGCGGCAAGGTGTACCTGCTAATTAGACCATCTATCTCATGAAAGCAGGCATCACATGAAAGTGGGCACAGCTGAGCACAGACTCAGGAAAAACACATCCAAAAGCAGACTGCTTTCCTGGGACAGTAACATGACTGCATGTATGAAGGGCAACCTCTTAAGGTGGAAGAAAGGGATGGATTTACTCTGAAAGCTTAGGTTATCTCCCGGAGTCTAAGCTATTAACTAACTCTTATGGGGGGAGGGGGATGACATGGATGAGAAAGAGCAGGAGCTGGGGCTGTGTCTGTCCACGTAGGGGCAGAGGATCTACACCAATCCATCCAAGGGGCAGCTGGCTCTCCCAGGAACTGAGGAATCCAGGCCTGGACAACCAGCCCTCAGCTGCATAGTATTATAGACTCATTTGTTTTCTGCGTTAGCTAAAAGACGGTCGACCATCCAATCAAACTCCCTTATTCAGAGGGACTAGTAAACAGCTCGTTTGGGACACGTAGGATGGAATTTTAATAATTCGATAAATGTTTCGGAATGTCAACGTGTGAGATGTGACTTACGGGAAAGAAACTTCAGCTATTTGTGGCTTGGCAACTATTAACCAATGAAGTGGATTATATTAGGTCCTTATGCCACCTAACAGGATGCTAAGATCTCTTAGCAAACGGAACAAGTATCTGCAGCTTCCTCTTGTAACTGGGTCCCGTTGCTCCACTCCATTTCACCTCGGGAGGCAAAGAAGAGGGTACGAACAGAAAAAAGTCCACGGCAAAAGCTGATGCGGGGGGAAGCCTGGCTTCTAGTGCAGGCTGTCAGTAACCTGCTGTTTGCTCTTGACAGCTCATCGACTTCCCTCCGCCTCAGTTTCCTCATTTGTAAAACGGAGGACTTCTTCTAGGTGAGGTGGTCCCTTCTAGACTCACCCCCCAGGTCTGATCATCACAATTCCTGCCCAGGCGCGCTCCTTTGGGCAGGGGTGTAGGCCGGGCGGTATTTTCGAGGCTTTCCCGGTCTCCCTTAACCCTCCCTCGAGGAGTTGAGCTGGGCCTTTCAAGCCCCTGGGAAGCCACAGGTCCGCCCGGACTCCGGAGATTGTCGCGGGGCCTCGGTCTCCGCAGCCAGAATGGCATCCACGGTCCCTTCGGCTGCAACGACACCCCCCCGTACACTAGCCTCAGGCATCACCTTGCCTCCCGCTCCCCCCATCCCCACGATCACCCTGGCGCCCTCAAAGCTGGCTCGCTCCCTAACACGTCCTCGCACACACTACTGCAGTCCCTGCACTGCTTCCAGCCAGCCCAGCGTGCCGCACTCACATTCTTTACCTCAACCTCAAAGTTCTAGCTCACCCACCTCCTCCTTCGCGAAGGGACGGACTTCTCGCCCATGCTATTGGTAGGTAGAGCAGTCCCTCAGAGAAGAGGCCGGGCCAGGTTCCCTCTGGAGGGTCTAATTGGCCTTCTTGACAGTCACTCGCCTGTATCTGGCTTGCGATTGGTTTTCGTTGGAAGAGGACCAGGGTTTGCGTTTCTCGGCCTCTATCCCTTCTAGTGGAGGGCCGATGTCCCCGCCTCCTGATTGGACCTGATTGGCTCCATCTCCACCCCTGAGATTTGTGATTGGATGCGGCTGCGCGGGGCGGGCCGGCCTGGAGAGTAGGCCGTTGGCGAGCCCTCTATTCTAGTCCCCCTCCCTTCTCTCGCCTCACTCCAGCGCCGGAGTCTCCACCCCGCCGGCGGGTTCTGATTAGCCACTTCCGACGCGTCTCGGGATCCCGATTGGTCCGTCGGGTCCCTGAGCCCGCTTCCTCCCCCTGGAAGCGACTACGGCGGCTCCGAGGAGGGGGAGGGGCAAGGAGGGACGGCCGGTCCCGTCAGTCAGGCAGCGGGAGCCGCCGGGAGCGGATGGCGGCGGCGGTAGCGGCCCCTCTCGCCGCCGGGGGTGAGGAGGCGGCGGCCACGATCTCCGTTCCAGGGTCTCCGGGTCTGCCCGGGAGCCGCAGTGCAGAGCGGGCCCTAGAGGAGGCCGTGGCCACCGGGACCCTGAACCTGTCTAACCGGCGTTTGAAGCACTTCCCCCGGGGCGCGGCCCGCAGCTACGACCTGTCAGACATCACCCAGGCTGGTGAGTGCACCCGGCTCGGAGCCCGGCCGGGACCCTCATTTGCATAGCCCCGCCCCTCGCTTGTTTCTTCCCGGGCCCAGGAGTCTGGCCCGCCCCATCACCTGGCCGTCGGAGTTCTAGATTCTGCTGATTTGCATAAGTCTGCTACCACCCCCTCCCCACTTTAAGAACTACTAGACAATGAGCGCTTTTCTCGTTTGCACGGAACACTCAAGAGTCTCTGCCGAACGTCGTGAGCGACCCCCTACCCCGCCCCGCTTCTCTTTATTTGCACATCTGCGCACCTGTAGAATGGTCCTGCCCCTCACCTGCTTGGCTCATTTGCGTGATCTCTTCAACCTCAGTTCTGATCGTTCCATAAAGCAGCCCCCACGAGTCCCCCCCAATGACTCTTTTCTCTTTCTCCACTTGGTCTCCAACTGTTTCCTCTGTTCCACCAAGATAAGAGCAGCCCCAGGCCCCCGCTTCCATGCGTTTGCCCCTGACAGTCCCAAGTTTCTGTTTCCTTTGCTTGTAGTCCCGCCCTCTAAGGCCGCTGACTCTCTCCACTCTTCCCCCAGCCAGCCTGTGGGAAAAAAGCAAATCTCCCACCTCCCCCAACTCTTTTCTCCGCGAGCTCTTCCTCCTATTATTCCCGACTCCTTTATCTGCGACTCCTCCTCCTCCTTGCGTGTGTGAGGTCACTGTGGAGCCTGTGATCTCACAGAGACCCTAGAATTCCCATTTCAGTTTCTGCTTTCCCCAGGGGGGAGGGACTTGAGGCAGTTGCTGAAAGGAAGGAAATCTTATCTCCCAGCTGGGAGTGCTGGGAAGCTAGAGACGGTCCAACTGTCCTTCCTAGTCCCCCACCCCTAGGATCCCCCCTGTCATGCTCCCTCCACCCCGGTGTCTGTTGATGGTAGGGTGCAGGGACTCCGCTGTGACAAGTGAGTCAGGCCTCAGCTGCTCGGGAGGCAAACTCTGACCTTGGGCTGGCAGCTGGGGGGTGGGGATTGGGAGAGGGGTGGAGGACTGCATTCCCAAAGCCCCACCCCAGCCGAGCCCAGGGTGGGACTTGGGGCTGGATAAGAGTGTCCCCCTGATGACACTGCCCTGGGACTGCACTGCCCCCCTAGCAGGTGCCTGCTCACCTGCAAACACCCAAGTGGGTGCCGACGCACTCTTTCCTCGACTGTTCTGGAGAGAACCAGTTGAAACCACTCCCCTTGTCTTGGGTTGCTAGGTAAACTCACTCGCCCGCTCTTCGGCGAGTGAGTTCAGGGCACCCGGGAGCCGCTGCTGTCCCTCTCAGTCTCCCCGAGCCGCCTAACCCCCCAGCTCCAGATTGACCTCAGCAGCTGTGTGACACTTGCCGTCTGTTCCCTTTCCCCTCCCCCTTGCTTGTTTTTTGACAAAGACCAAATGTTATTCTTTACTTCCTTAGGGCTCTGTCTGTGTGAGTGGACTCGTGGGGAAATCTCCCAAGACCTCCCGGGCCCCCTCCCAGCTCCCACCCCGTCTCCGCCTCCTCCCCCAGCATTCCGGCTCAGGGTGCAGCCCGTTCTCCTGGGAAAGCGGGACAATCCCAGCTTCCTGAGAACCCCTCTCTACCCTGCTCTCCACACAGGAATCCTCAGTCCTTTCAGGGCCCAGGTTCTAGGCCAGGTGGGTCTCTCTCGTCCAGAACTCTCTCCTCCGGCCCCTCTCCCCAAGCAGGGTGCCTGTAGCTTCGGGTGGAAAGGGGAAGTGACAGGAACCCAGTCTGTTGCCCATACCCTGCTCTCCACACTTCCTTGCCCTTCAACCCTGACAGACTAAAAACTTCAGCTCTGCTGACCGAATCATGTGGGACCTCTCCTCCTGCTTCCGCAGCTCGTTCTGAACCAGCGTTTTCCTTGCACGTGTGCTGTGGCGCAGGTCCCTGATGTCCCTTGGATTCGGTCCCGGGGCCCCGATGGTAGGATGAATCCTGAGGTGGGGGGAAGGGCTGCTCTCACGAAAGAGAAGTGCAGCTCATTCTTTCACAGACCACATCCTGTGCCTCCTGTGCACTGCTCCTCGAGCCCCGCTGCCTTCCGCCCGCTCTGAGCTTTTGCCCCTGCTCCCTGGCTCGCCCCACCACAGCTGGCCCTCCACCCCCCTCATCCGCATGCGCGTGCGGCACACACATTTGTGGATGCAGAGAAAGCGGGCAGGGGGAGGGGGAGGGCGGAGGACTGCGTCTCATCCCCCCACCCTCTCTGGAACCGTCTCCTCCTGTGACAGGTCTTTTTTCTGTGCACGCCAGGGTTGGGAGCAGAGAGGGTTCCTGGGGCGTCAGGCTGTCGTCTGCCCTGGTAAACACAGGGCCCAGAGACAGAACCTGACAGGTTATTTCTACTTCCTTTCCCGTCACAAGACTCATTTCCTTGGGGGACATTCCCCAGCTTCCCCTCCCCTCGGCTTTTGCTTGCCCCTCCGTGGAGAGGGCCCTCTAAGAAGCTCACCCGAGCTCTGTTCCCTGGGACTTCCCCAGCAGGCCCTGGGCCCCTCCCAGTACAGGCTGGGCAGGGAGAGCAGAGACCAGGGCTTGTAGCGGTCTAAGCAGTGGGAGCCTCCAGACTGGCAGGGACCCCGTGCCGGGCTCCTTGCGCTGGTCTCGCAAGCCGCTGGTTGAGATAAAAGGATGGTAGTAGACTCTCCCATCCTTCCACCCTCTCCACTCCTCGCCCGTGCCCAAGACTCGAGGCAAGGGAGCTGGTTTGAAGTCCGGGTCAGCGAGAGAGGAAGTAGAGGCAGGCCGTTGAGACTGGAAGAGGGCAGGAAGGAGGCCAGCTCTGCGGAAGGTGTGCCTGGGACTCCACCTCCCACCTCCGGCCTGGTCCACTTGCCTTTCCCTCCAGGTCCTTGGGAATCTGTAACTTCATAGTCCCTTGGACCTGGCTTGCTGATCCCAGGGGCTGGTGAAAAACCGGTGGCCAGTGTCAGGTCTCTAGGGCCAGGCTCTCATAACCCTTGGTGCAAAATAGGTAGAGGTTGGGAGACAGGGCACCTAGGAGGGATGAGCTTTCTCGGTCGTGTCCCCCAGGGGTTGTTCATATTCTTACCTTGAACCTCCCAGCCCATCACCTTGCTGGTTCCTTTGGAGCACCAACCTTCTCCTATGACCTTTGCCTTCCACCTCTCCAGGCATCACAGAACAACGGAAACCGCAAGAGTTATAGAATCTAGCCACTCTTACAGAATAGTCCTGCATTTGTGTGTTTGAAGACGGTGTTCGTGGCTCGCCCCCCCTCCCCCAAGTCTAGGCTTCTCCAGCCCAGTGACCCCAAGGCCTTTGCCTTCCCTTTGCCTCCCTGGCTATGCTTGGAATGGGCTCCAGGTTACGGAAGGCTTTCTTCTCACTCTAGAAGGTCCAGGTTTATAGGTCTGATTCCTTGGTTCTGGGGAAGTTCAAGGTCTTCCTGTCCAGGGCTGGGTCTTTGCAAGCTCTCCCCTGACACTTGCTTCCCCTAGACCTGTCCCGGAACCGGTTCCCCGAGGTGCCAGAGGCAGCGTGCCAGCTGGTGTCCCTGGAGGGTCTGAGCCTCTACCACAATTGTCTGAGATGCCTGAACCCAGCCTTGGGGAATCTCACAGCTCTCACCTACCTCAACCTCAGGTAGGGAGGCAGGGCCGCCGGAGGGTAGGGGGTGGTCCTTCTCGGCCCCAAGTACCAGCGAAGGGCGCCCTGCGTGACCCTCCCAGTGACCCTGAAAGGACAGCTGCGCTGGGAGGCCATGCCTGGAGGGTGAGCCCACTGCCCTCGTGTCTCCCACAGCCGAAACCAGCTGTCATCGCTGCCGCCCTACATCTGCCAGCTGCCCCTGCGCGTGCTCATCGTCAGCAACAACAAGCTGGGGGCCCTGCCTCCCGACGTCAGCGCCCTGGGCAGCCTGCGACAGCTCGTGAGCATGGGGAGCGGGCGGACAAGGCGGACAGATGAGCCGGCACTGGGGACCTTGGGGGGCGGGGGAGGGCAGGGAAAGGAGGGATGCGCCCCAGAGGAAAAGCCGAGACTAAAGCAGGCGGCCGGGGCCGGGAGGTAGTTTCTGATGCTCCGGGTCTGTGGCTCCTTCCCTACTTCTTTCCTCATTCTAGGACGTGAGCGGCAATGAGTTGCCATCTCTCCCCGCGGAGCTGTGCGGCCTCCCTTCCCTGCGGGATCTCAATGTTCGGAGGAACCAGCTCAGCGCCCTGCCTGATGGTGAGGAAAAGAAAGAACTGGAGGGGTGTGAGGGGGTGTGTGTGTATCTACCCTGGAGGAGTCACAGACAAGGAATCTTCAAGGAAAAATAATGCCTTAGTTGCCCAGGGTTTTGCAATGTATGAGACACACTGTAAATTATTTTCTTTGCTCTTGACCAGCAACCCTCTGAGGCTGGCAAGGCACGGGTTATTAGCTGTGCTTGACAAGTGTGGGGAAAGGTACAGGAAGGGGGGTGGCGAGTGCATCGGCACCCTGCAGAATTTCACGGTCAAGAGGAGCCCTCGAGGTCACCCAGTGTCACCACTTAGTGCCCAGGAAGCTCTCAAAACCTGAGTCAGGTGAGGTCCTGTGCTGCCTCCCCAGAGATTCTGAACCAGTGAGCTGGAGCTCAGGCAACCCCATTTTAATGAGCTAATTGTGACGCACCCGACACTTGATAGCCTTTGCTCCAAAGCAGGCACGCCTTCCTTTATTCAGCCATCATTGTTGTGTGTGTGTGTTCCCTGTGTTTTAGGTGGGCACCAGGTAGATGTGAGTGATGTCACTCAGATCTGGGGCCAACTCTTAAGATTTAATGGCTTAATGGGGAGAGACAAGCCGAGGGAGGCGCTAGAACAGGAAACTTGGCGCCGTAGGGGGAGCCGTGTGGCTCCGCTCAGGGGCCTGGGGAGACCTCAGTGAGGCCGGAGGTGCGGCAGGCGCTGACCTGTGAAGGAGAGTTCTCCGTCCTTCTGCAACCCAGGCAGAAGCAACCCTGTGTGTAAAGCACGGAGGTCCAGCACAGACGTGGTTAGAGAGGCAAGCCAGGGCTAGGTGGGAAGACGTGGTTAGAAAGGCAAGCCAGGGCTAGGTGGGAAGGCTGGGGCCATGCTACCCATGGTTTTGAAGAACAAGAGAGGGGAGCCAGGTGGCCATCCATTTTCCCTAGGCTCCCCCTCACTCCTTCTTTCCTTCTAAGACAGTAGGGGTACAAATAAGCATTTGATCAGGGCTCTCTCTGGGCCATAAAAGAGACCCCAGCAAAATGCCCTGGGGGCCCAGAGGAAGGAGCAATAAATTCCAACCTAGTGTTTAGAAAGATTTCGTAGAAGAAATGACCCTTGAGCTGAACCTTGAAAGATGCATGGACAGAAAAATGGGGTTCTCCTACCTGAGTAGACAGCACGTGGAGAGGCCCAGAGCAAAGGGGGTGGAGGGTTGTCTGATATGGTGTGAGGGTGGGCAGCGAGGTGCGAGACATGGGTGGAGCCAGATCATGAACTCCTTAACCAGGGAGCAGTGATTTTTTCTTTTTTTTTCTTTTTTTGCTTTTTCCCACACATGAACATTTATTAAGCATTTTGAGTGTTATACACAGTTTCCTTCTTTTACTTAGCAATTTTTGGCATTTTCCTGTCGGTACTTCATTCTTTTTAACTGCTGTAGATGTTACATTTTATAGACATATTGGTTAGTTATTTCTTATTAATCAACATTTGGGCTGTTTCCAAGTTTGAAAAAAAAAGTTGCAACAGATGCTCTTGGGTCCATTTCTTTGTTCAGGATTAATTTCTAGAAGTGGAAGTCCTGGGTCCAAACCCAGAATATTTTGAATTTTAGTTGATGTTGCTAACTTATACTCTAAAAAGTTTGTACCAATTTATGAGGCAGAAAATGCTGTGTTTTTTCGGATACTTAATCTGCATCTTTGCTAACGTGTTGGGCAAGACATGTTTTAATTTTCATTTTTTAATTCTGTGAAGTTTAGTTTCTGACTTGCTAATTTTGGTTTCTAGAAATATTCATTCTCAATTTATTACCTCTTTGAATTTTAGCCATTATGCTTGATATTAGATTATTCTTTTTTGTAAAGAGCAGCCAATTCTTGTTCTCTCATTGTAACATCCCATGCAGTCTCACTGAAGATCAGAAACAAAGTTTTTGAAGGTCTCAGACCTTTTCCTTTCACCACCAAAAAGCTAGTCTCGTACCTGCCTCTTTACTATCCCTGTGGAATATCCTGGATTTTTCAACTTATTGACTCCTGGTCTGAGTGAAGAGAATTTTTTTCCGAAGTGTGATATAAAGTAATTCACAGCCCCTCTTTTGATCTAATTTTAATAACTGAATGCTAGCTCTTCTGTTTATAATCCATTTCTGACCTTGGACCCATCTGCCTAGCTCCTAGCTCTATAGGCCCTGGTTTCAACTCATGCTGTCAGGGCACGCTCCCCCTTTGGGCCGTCTTGGTAGATATTCTGCCCTCGGCAAGTGCTGGTCACCTGTTTTTGACTCTTGATGGGCATTCAGGAAGTTACAGCAAGAAATGTTTCACAAATGGTATCTGATACAGTCTCGTTAAGATTAATGGGGAATAAAAGTACTTTGCTTAGAAATAATTATCCACAGATCTAAAGTCAACAGAAGTCTCTACAACAAAAAATACATAATTTTTTCGGGGGGAGGAGGAGGCTTGAAATAGATCAGAAAACTCTCACATTAATTGTCTTTTCATATACTTCAAATTTGTACTTAATGCCTTTCTCCTCCTGGACATCAGAAGGAACACCTGGATATTCTGGGATAAGTTTATTTTTTTCCAAATCAATTTCTGGAAAAAATGTGTCACTGTCAAATTCCTGCATGATCCTTGTCACAAATAGTCTAAGATGGCCTGGCTTGTTCATGGTTTCCTGATAAACAGAACTGCCTCCCACTATCCAGACCATGTCCACTTTATTTGTTAATTCTGGTTGCTCAGTAAGTTTTAAGGCATCATCCAGACTTCTGGCAAGAAAATGAGCTCCCTGTGGAGGTTCCTTGAGTTCTCTACTGAGAACTATATTAATTCTGTCCTTTAAAGGTCGATTCTTCTCTGGAATGGAGAACAAGGTTTTCCTACCCATAATCACCGAATTCTGTTTACCTTCTACTGAAGAGGTTGTGGTCATTCTTTGGAAATACCTGTATTCGTTCCTGAGCGGGGGCCAGGGCAGGTCCCCGTTCCTGCCGATGCCCATGTTCTGGGACACGGCGACGATGCGGTTTAGCGGACGAACCATGATAGCGGCAGAAAACACTTCCGAGCTAGCATGTCACGCTGACATGGGGATTACCTGCCAGCTTGGTGCGAAATTTTTCAGAGCAGTGATTTTTATTCTTATTCTGTGTCTCGGGGCACCACTAATCCAGCTGTGCCTTTCTGAGAAGTGGAGAAGGGTACCCTCTCCTGCGGGTGGGCCAGGGCTTGGCTAGTGGAGCGCTGTACGGTCGCAGCAGCCCCCTCTCCCCGTGCCTTTGTGCAGGGTGCAGCCCGCTCACCTGCAGCAGCCCCGGCTGCAGATCCTGGAAGGCTTTTGAGCAACGCGGTGGCACAGTTTGGTTTGGGCCCTGTGACGGACACTTGAGAAGGAGGAAGCGGCGGTGGGGCGGGAGGACAAGACGAGGGAAGCACGTGGGGTGGGCAGCAGCTGAAGTTGGTCTGAGCGGGGAGAGGGGCAGGGAGGTGGGTCCCGGGGAGCGCCCTCAGCCAACCAGGGTGGAGGCGCGGCGGCGGCGGCGGCCTCAGGGTGACCCACCAGCCAGAGCAGGGCCAGAGGAAGTGAGCACGGGGCCCCGCCCCGGGGCCTGCTTCTAACTCTTCCCTCACCCACCCCCAGAGCTGGGAGACCTTCCTCTTGTCCGCCTGGATTTCTCCTGTAACCGTGTCTCCCGCATCCCGGTCTCCTTCTGCCGCCTCAGGCACCTGCAGGTCATTTTGCTGGACAGCAACCCCCTGCAAAGCCCGCCTGCCCAGGTGAGGACGGGCCCGAGAATGGGCAGGAGTTGGGGGCATAGGTACCTTTGGTAGCCAAGCAGGATCTGGGAGGCCCCCCTCTCTTCCCCTAACTACCCCCCATGCGCCTCCACACCTAGATCTGCCTGAAGGGGAAACTTCACATCTTCAAGTATTTGTCAACAGAGGCTGGGCGGCGCGGGGGGTCTGCACTGGGGGACCTGGCCCCTTCCCGCCCCCCGAGTTTCAGCCCCTGGTAAGTTCCAAGTGGGAAGGAAGGAAGCCCCTGGATACTTAAACCCCTTCCTAGCACCAGGGACCCCATGGTTTCCGGAGGGCGGATGACGGGGTTGCTGCCCAGAATGGGGCTGACCAGCTCTCCCTGGCTGGCCGCAGCCCCGCTGAGGACTTGTTTCCGGGACGTCGGTATGATGGAGGGCTGGATTCGGGCTTCCACAGCGTTGACAGTGGCAGCAAGAGGTGGTCTGGAAATGAGGTAAGGGCCTCCTTTCCAAGGATCATGGGGGAACCTCAGCCCCAGGGGAGAACCTCAGAGCCAGGACCCTTCGCCTGCTACCTCTAAAGGTCAGAGTGACTGGTGATGGCTGGAGTCCTCTTCCTTCGCTCGCCCAAGTATCTCGCGGGGAAGGGCTGGCTCAGCAGCAGAGCCCGGGGCCCCGAACCCCATGGGCCCCGGGACTCCAGAGAGGCTGTGTCCTATCTCTGCATTTCTGCATTTACAGTCAACGGATGAATTTTCCGAGTTGTCGTTCCGGATCTCAGAGCTGGCCCGGGAGCCTCGGGGACCCAGGGAGCGGAGGGAGGATGGCTCTGGTGTGTGGTGGGGTCACGGGCTAGGGGCGGGGGGGGGCATGGACGAGGGCCTGAGCGCCCGCATTGGCTCGCTGACGCGCACTGCTCTCTCCAGCTGACGGAGACCCTGAGCAGGTTGACTTCATCGACAGCCACGTCCCTGGGGAGGACGAAGAGCGAGGTGCTGGCGAGGTGAGGGGAGCCCGCGTCCGCCTGTCCATCCACCATGAGAGAGCTGGAGGAGGGGAGCCAGTGCAGGCTCGGGGAACCCCCTCAGCCCCTCTGCTGTTCTTTCTTCAGGAGCAGCGGCCGCCAGAATCGAGCCCTGTGGCAGGGGATGGGGAGAGGGCACCAAGCAGCAGGTACCCGGAGCCACCGGAGGCGGCGCCTCCTCCCTGTACTCCGTCGCCCCGCCCCCCGTCCTCGCCCCCGGCCGCTCCACCTCTCATCCTGCCTCTGCCCCGCAGGCGGGAGGAGCCGGCAGGGGAGGAGAGGCGGCGCCCAGACACCCTGCAGCTGTGGCAGGAGCGCGAGCGGCGGCAGCAGCAGGGTGGACTGTGGGGCTCCCCAAGGAAGGACAGGTGTGGGCGTGGGAGCGGCTGCCCTGGCGGTGAGGCCTCCTGAGCTTCCCTGCCTCTCGGGGTTGGCGGAGCCCCGCCTGGCACTGCTGACCCCACACCTTCCTTTTCTAGTTTTCCGAAGCTGGCGGTCAGGGCTCCTGGTGGGGGTGCTGCCGCCTCGTCCGGTCAGGCCACCTACAAGTATGTGTCCTCCTGGACCCCGCCTCCCTCGGTCCTTGCCCTACCCGCCCTTCCCCTGAGCATCCCCTCGATTCCCCTTCTGTCTCTCCTTAGCAGCACGTCCAAGTCCAATGCCACCCAGCTGGGAGCTTCGGGGGGGCAGGGTGCTCCCACCCCCGCCTCCACCTCCCAGGAGCCCCTTCCTACGGCGGGACCAGGTGGGACGGTGGCGCTGGGAGGAGGGTGCGGGCCTGTGTAGGTGAGGGGGGGGTGAGACCTGGTGGCCTGAGGGAGGAGTAGGACACTGAGGGGATGCTTCTCCCGCCCCCTGGCTCCGGCCCCCAGCCACCGCACCTGCTCCCCGGCCGCTCAGCTCCATTCAGAGGCCAAACAGCTTCCTCTTCCGTTCTTCCTCTCAGAGCAGCTCAGGTGGGTGTTCCCTCCTCCCCAGTACTAACCCGGTGCTAATCCAGCACTAACCCCGGCGCTGGGGCCGCCCCTTCTGGCCTGGGAGTTCTCTGGTCAGTTGTCCCATTGTGTTGAAAATCCCACAAACGCAGAGGCAGGCGATGTGGGTGCCAGACCCTGCGACCGGGTTACAAAGTCGATGGTGCGTAGTGGAGGCGGCCCCACACCCTCCTCTCTCTCCAGGCCCTTCCTCACCGGACTCTGTCTTGAGACCTCGGCGATCCCCCCAGCTTTTGGACGAAAAGGAGGTGATGGCTCAGCTGCGCCAGGTATGAGAGCTGGGATCTGCGTGGGTGGAGCCTGGGCTCCGCGTGGTGCCTGGAGGTTCCCGGCTTCCCTCAACAGCCTCTTTGCCTACCCTGGTGCCTCCCCTGGAGACGGAAGTGGCAGGAGGGCGTTCCCTGCTGGCCCTGAGCTCTCCCCCTCCTTCCCCTGCCTCCCAGGTGCTTGAGTCCCAGCTGCAGCGGCCCCTGCCCGAGGACCTGGCAGAGGCTCTAGCCAATGGGGTCACCCTCTGTCAGCTGGCCAACCAGCTGCGGCCCCGCTCCGTGCCCTTCATTCACGTGCCCTCACCTGCTGTGGTCAGTTGGGGCCCAGGCAGGAAGTGTAGGGGGTGGGACGGGGATGCCTGGGGCCTCCCCCTTACTCTCTTTTTCCTTTCTTACCCACCCCCAGCCAAAACTCAGCGCCCTCAAGTCTCGGAAGAATGTGGAGAGTTTCTTAGAAGCTTGTCGAAAAATGGGGGTGCCTGAGGTATGGGGGTGTGTTCTCAGGGGCCCAGGGCTGGTCTCTCCTACAAAGGGTGCAGTGGCCTGGGCTCAGCGGGGCACCCTGCTTGGGGGGCAGCGCTCCGTTCACGGGGGTGCCTGCTCCTCGGCAGGAGGCGCGTCCGCCAGCCCCCGTCCCGCGCGTCTCCCCGGCATGCCTCCCTTCCCTGCACTCTGCATGTTGGCGTGGCTCTGGCCCTGGCACGTGAGGGCAGGGGGTGGGAAGGATTGTCTTGCCGCTGCTGCTGCTGCTGACGTCTCTTGTCCTTTGTCCTTGTCCATCTGTCCTACTCTCCCTTCCCAGGCTGACCTGTGCTCGCCCTCGGATCTCCTCCAGGGCACTGCCCAGGGGCTGTGGACCACCCTGGAGGCTGTGAAGCGGGCGGGGGGCAGGTCCCCCCCGCCCCTCTGGCCCCCCTCTGGTCTGGGAGGCTTCATCCTCTTCTACGTGGTCCTCATGCTGCTGCTCTGTGTCGTCTACACTCGGCTCCTGGGTTCCTAGGACCTGAAGTCACCCCTCCCCCCCCCCCTCGCCCTACTTCTATTTATGAGACTCCTGTGCAAACCCCCTTCCCCACCGGTGGTGCCTTCAGCCCCTACCAAAGACACTAGTGAACCCCCCTCCCCTCATAAACACTGACCTCAGAGGCCCCACTCTGGTGCCCCCAGACCCTGGGCCCCCAGCCTCTGGCCACCCTCCTGTAGCCCCTCCCCTCTCAGTGCTGATGGTGCCTTTTAAGTCCTCTCCCTGCCCCGCCCTCTGCTTCCCTAGAGGGTGGGTCTTAACCTTCCTCCTTGCACCATCCCCCCCCCCCAGCTGCTATAGGGGGCTAAATTATCTATATTTTGTAGAGAGAACTCTATATTTGTAGGGGATGCAGGGGCCCAGGCTGGGTCTCTGTCTCTTGGATAAATTGTACAGACCGTGGCTGCCTGTGTGTGCGCGTGCGCGTTTGCGTCTGCTCCTGCTGTGCCGGGGGCCCATCCCTGGCCGTGTCCCCTGGGCTCTACGTGCCAGCTTGCCTACTCCAGCACTTCCCTCTGGAAATGGCAGGTCTGTCCTTCCCTCTGAGCCTTGGCCCCCTCTGTCATCTCCCTTCTGTTATCCTCTGGCAGCTTCCTTGCATCTCATTTGTCCCCAAGCCATGTCCAGGGTGCCCTTGACCCTTGCCTGCTACATCCTGTCAGCTCCCTTTGCCCAGGCTCCTTTAGGGTGTCTCCCACCCTACAGCTGAGAGGAGGAGGTGACAAGGGGAACTTAACCTGGGCCCCTCCCCCTAGGAGTCCCTGTGCCAGCCCCACCACATCCTGGAAGAGGAGGGGGCCCCGGGAAGGGGCCTCCCCTACATCGCTGCTGTCGTCCATGCACTGCTGGAACGGCCTTAGGGGTTGAGGTCGGGGTGCAGGGGCCCGACCCGGCGGGAACCCCAGGAACAGAGAAGACAGCCACGCCTGGGCTCTGCTCTCTAGTGAGGACTGGTGAGGGCGGCCTCGGGCCTGGCCCTGTGCCTCGGGCACCTGTCTGCCCGGGAGCTTGGAAGCAGGCTGGCCCAGCAAGGCGCGAGGCCGCCTCTGGGCGTGGTCGAGGGTCTGGGTTGGAAGACTGGGGGCTGGGTGTTGTGTCACGTGCAATAAACGGAAGCCGGAAGCCCTCTAGGTTGCCCCTCAGGTGTGTGTGTGTCTGCGAACGAGAGCGGTGCGTGCCGGGTACGGGGTAGCCTCCACGTCCGGGCGCCGCGGTTCCCTCTGGCCGTTTTTTACCCTTCCGTGCGGCCCCGCCGTCCGCGTCGCCAGGGGGCGCTCGCGGAATCCCGGCGGGACCGTGCGCCACGTGGCCCGGAAACGCGCTGGACGCCTGCGCCGCGAAGCCCTGCGAGGTGGGCCGCAAGCTGGGCGCGCAGGGCCGCGCGGGCCGCTGAGGGAGGCTGCGCCCGAGTGGGAGCCGGGAGGGGCCAGGCGGGCGGCGCGGGGCCCTGACCTGCCCTCCCGCTGGACGCGGCATGTTGCCCTGGACCCCCCGGCGGTGTGGCGCGGGCAAGGAGCAGGTGCCCGAGGAACAAGGCCCCTCGGCGGGCAGCGACCCCGGCCAGGCCTGGGACTCTGGAGAGGAAGCCCTGCGGGAGCCAAGAACAACCCCACAGGACAGGTGAGGGGCTCTGCCGGCGGCACCTGGGCGAAACCCGACGGGGGCCCACAGTGTGAGAAGATCTCAGTTGTCCCTAGCGAAGAAAGGGTATGATCAGTCTCCCCGCGCCGGGCACCCTTGGCCCTGCCTTGGAAGTATTCAGATTTGGAGCGGGGAGGTGATTGCGGGAGGCTGTGACCGAAGCATCTCAGTACCGCCCCCTCCCAGTCCTCAGGCCTGGTCTCGAAGGCCTTCCTGGACCCGGAAAGAACAGCTGCTGCCTCGGCCGCCCCCAGGCCTGGCTGCCGAGCGGTCCCCGGGAACCCCAGGTAGGTATAGGTTCTGCCATCTTTACCCCCAGGACCCTTTTACCGATTCCTGAGCCGATTTTAATCTCTTCAAGTCCTCCCCCCGCCAGTTCCCCTCTCCCCCCAGATGACCTGGGAGGTGGCCCCGTCAAGGATGAGCCTGCTGGCGCCATGGGACCCCAACTGTGAGGCTAAACCGGGACCTCGGCTGGTGTGGGTGAGTTGGGGGCACCTGTGGCACCAGCCTCGGGTGGGGCAGGGGTTCCTTGGGAGGGGACTGAAGCTCCAGGGGTCTTTCCTGTCCCTCCACAGGGGCTCAGCCGGGAGTCAGGCACCTCCTCGGGCCAGACCTTGCGCCATCCCTCTTTCTGCCTTCTGTACGAGGCAGCCTCAGGCAGAGGCCTCAGGCCTAGTCTAGAAGGACGTCAGAGTGGAGAGCAGGCACCCAGGGAGGCAGGTACGGCCCTTGGTCCCCTCAGGCTCCGCAGAGAACCAGTGCAGCGCTTGCCACCCTAGCAGCTTCTCCTCCCCAGGGTTCCCGGTGATGTGCTGTGAAGATGTCTTTCTTTCCGACCCTCTGCTGCCCTGTGGGCAGCGTGTTCCCCTGTACCTGTCTCAGGCCCGTCAGCAGGTGAGCGCTCTTCCTGCCCTGGCCTCACCCCAGCCTTCACGCAGGGTGGGGAGGGGCCACTTGCCTCTGCTCTCTCCTCAGGTGATGGGCTCGCTGAAGCTGCCGCTGCCACCCCCAGGCGTGTCCCCCAGGGTCCTCCCCACCCCGCCCTCTGGCTGCTCCATCGCCTGGCTCAGTGGGCCTGAGCTGATCGCCCTCACTGGCCTCCTGCAGATGAGCCAGGGGGAGCCAAGACCCAGCTCCCCGGGGGCTCCCCTGCCCCCTGCTGGCCCCCCAGACCCTGCTTCTGATCACCCAGGTGCCAGTGGTGGCCAGAGCTGTTCTCACTGCACGGACCCATCTCTCCCGCGGGCCCCAGACAGCCAAGGTCCATAGCCCCTCCGGGGGAGAGTGGGCCCCCTACTTCCCCAGGCAGGTTCTGTTGACAATAAAACAGTGTTGGTTTGCAAACAGGCTCCTTGTGGCAGATAGAGTGGGGCGTGGAGGCAGGGATGGGGTCTCTATTTCCACCACGGCTGTGGTTGCTCTCCCCTCAGATTCCTGTTGCTCATTCCCCCTGCAGTCGGGCAGGGGAATCCATGGACCTAAGACTTTTCCAGGCTCACCCAGCAGGGAAACTTTAATGGGGGTGGGGTGCACAGTATAGTCCCCTAGACTAGATTAGGTATATTAGAAGCAAGGACTCCATCAGTTCTGTCAGGCCGGGAAGAAGGAGAATTGTGTGAGCACGTAGCTGGTGTTGGGAGAGGCAAAGTAGGGGGTAGGGGGTGTCATCACTTTGGGAGGGCACTAGTGTAAGATACCTGTTGCTCTCATTCTTCTTGCTCTGGGGTCCCAGGAGTTCAGCCGACACCAGGCGAGCACAGCAGGTGTGTGTGGGGGGAGGGGCAGATCTCTCTCTTTGTGGTCGTCATCATTGGAGGCCGGGTGCGGGGCCGAGGCTGACTTGCGACTCTGGAGCGATGCTGCAGGAACTCTGTGGGGAAACAGAGGGTCAGGGCTTTGGCTGAGAAGGTCCAGAAGTTTGTAGGGGTTTTGTTTTGTTTTAAGGGGGGAAGAGTTCTAGAATTTTCTCCCTTAAAAGAATCCAATTTCTTGGGGAGCCTCCTTCCGAAGACTTCCCAGGCGCCACAGTTGGAAGGGGCGGAGCCCTTAGGCAGCCCGTCCTAAGGGGCAGCTCAGCGCTTCTGCTGGTCACACATCCTAGGGGACATCTGGGCTGTAGAGCCTCTCCATCGGGCGGAAGGGGTTTGTGGGGTTCAGGGGGTGGGCGGGAAGGCATTCTTAACTTTGCCCTATTTTTTCTTCCTCCACTCCGGTCTGTCTGTCCATCCATCCGCTATACCCAGGGGCCACGGGGGTCTCCTCACCGGGGCCTGCCCGAGGTTCTGGAACTCGATGTGTGCGTAGCTTTGTGGGCGGTGCCTGGGCCCGGGGGCGTCGCCTCGCACCTCCAGGGGAGGGACCAGGTCCAGGTCTACATAGTTGAGGCTGCCGTCGGGGGGCTCGGGGATGTCAGTGCCCATTCCTATGTAGTCGGCGGCCGTGTGCTCAGTGCACACGTACTCCCCGGCTAACTCTGACGGCGGCTGCAAGCAGCGCTGAGCCCCTGCGGGTCCCCAGTCGTCTCCCACGCCTAGATGAGGGCTTTGGAGCCCGGGTCCAGGCTCCCCGGCCCCAGGCCTGTAGGAAAGAGGCAAGAAGCTCGAGGAAAAGGACCGTGGTGCACAGAGGCTCATGGACACATATTCAGTGCCCCCTCCATCCTGGAGCGGCTGGCGGGAAGCGGCTTTGGCTGAGGCAGGAAGGCCCGGGGTTGCCATCACCACGTAGCCACTGGCTTGGCCGTCCCCCATGGGCTCGTAGTCACTCCTGGCTCCCTTGGGTATGGAGACCTCGCCCCGCTCCAACCCCTCGGGGTGTGAGGCTGCTGCCCCCAGCCTGGCTAGGGTCTTGAGGGTTGCTTGCTCTCTTCTCTCACTCAGGCGCCCCCGACGGTACAGGCCGCTTGATTGGGCCGCATCGGCTGGGGTCTCATAAGACTGGGGGACAGAGAGTGTGGAGGCGCTCGTCGGGGGCTTTCTTGGCAGTGGCTCAGCCCTGCCACCGGCACCACTGTCCCCGATTCGCTTCATGGCGGCCAGGACAGTCTCGTGAATGCTTTGGGCCACGACGGCGTCGGGCGCCTGTAGCCACAGCTCCCCAGGACCCGTGGGTGCCGAGCGGCCAAGCTCCAGGAAGAAGGAAGCGTCGGCATGGCCACAGCGGCGCACCCTGAGCAGGGACAAGCGCAGGGCCGGCGGCGGAGATGGCCGGGAGGCCCCGGAGCTTCTGCCCCCGGGCTTCCGCAGCGGGCTCAGTACCCCGGAACCCAGGCACAGGCAATAGCTGCCGCTGCCCAGGCCTCGTGCCCGCCCCAGCCCCTTGGGCCGCAGCGTCACGGGCCAGACGTCCTGAAACGGACGGAGCGAGGATCCAGGCCCCGGGGTCCTCGTGGGAGTCGGGACCTGGAGAGACAATGGTCTGGTCACAGGGGCTCCCTGGCCGGTAGGCTGGAGTCACTGTGGCCCGGGGACTGAAAACGTGTAAACCCTTCACGTTTGGACTTGATTTCGGAGACCTGGGGAAGGGACAGACTACGGATAAACCATATCCACGATCATACACCTCCCCCCACCCCCGCCCCCGCCAGCTCAGTCTCAGGCAGCCCGGGGCTCGGGCCTCACCGGCGGCGGCGCGCGCCTGGAGCAGGGCGCTGTACCACGCCTGCTGCTCCGCCTCGCTGGCCGCCGCCACGCCCAGGCTGCGGTCGCGCGTGTAGAGCACGATCAGGTGTCGCTGACGCGCGTCCACGCGCTTACTGATGGTGCACGCGCCCTCCAGGCTCACGCTGAACTTGGGCGGCGCTCGGCCGGCGCGGAACTTCTTCTCGCTCTCGTAACACTCGAGGCGCTGCGGGTAGGCGCGGAGCACAAAGAAGCGGCGGCGCTGGGACTTCTGCTTCCGCAGGTGGCCGCAGAGCCGCACGTCAGCCGGGCCGGCCCAGGGCCGCGGCGGACCCAGGGCCACGTCGGCCGACTCGAACTCCGGGGTCGTCGTGGGGCCTCCGGGCTTCATCGCGGACCCAAAGCAGTGAAGTGTCCGGAGCAGGGGCTGGGACGGCAGAGTTGGGGTAGATCTAGCGGTCCCCGGGGAGGGGGGCGGCATCCTGACAGGCGACCACCCGTCTTGGTGCCCAGCGTCTCTCCCCCCGCTCCCGACTTGAAGTTTGTGGCAGGGGTTCCGCAGCGTGTGCCCCAGTGGCTGCCCGGTGGCCTGAGACGCCCGAGGCTCCGACAGACTCTGAGGCTTGACCCCTGCGCCTCCCGTCGCCTCCTCTCCTGTCCTCTCCCCTCCCTCCCAGCGCGGATCGCGCCGAAGTCCCCACCCACGCGAGGTTAACCCTTGCGCGCCCCGGAGCCGGCCGGCGGGCGGTGGGAGTGGAGTGGGAGTGGGGAAATCCAGGAGGGGCGGCCTCCGCCTCACCCCACCCCGTGTCCTGGGACTGAGCTTTTTCAGGGGCGGGGGTGGGGTGGCGTCTCTACTGGTCTGAGATGCCGGCCGGCCGAGAAAGCGGCGAGGTGAGCGAGTGTGCGCGGAGCCACGTCTGTGGTGACCGCGCTGGCGGCGTCTGCAGTCCTGGAGGTGAGCGGGCCGCTGAGCCGGGCCACCCTTACAGCGGCACCCCCTTCCGGCCTCCGCCACTCCCCACTCGGAATGGTGTCCCCTCTTCCCACCCAGGAATGGCTCTGTTCTCTGCCTTCCCAAGTAATCCCAGGAGCCAGGGCTACGGAGCACTGGGCTATGCTGATCTTGGAGGAGCTGGGGGTTCAGTTTCTCTGCGGGGTTGGGGCCATAGGAGGTGTCCTGGGGTAAGTTAACTTCTGGATCGGTCCCTGTGCACAGACCATACCCACCAGGGTTCCAGTCAAGTGGCACTGAAGGAGAGCCAGTGGAGGAAGAGACCATCTCTCGGGAGCACTGCCCTCTTGCTGCACCATTGCCCTCAGCCCCTCCTCACCACCTCTGTTCAAAAATAACGCTGCCCAGGCCAGCTGAAGGCTCTGATCACGGAAGTGCAGACTCTCTGCACTGGTGCAGGTACCCTTTGCCCCTTGCATCCCGGGAGGCTTGAAATGGGGTTGGGATTCAGACGTTTTTACACCCCACTTCTGATCCTTCCAAGGACCACCAACTCACGCTGGGGGCGATGGCGCCGGTCAGTGCACACTCTGCGAGACAAACCGGTAGTTGACACGTGGGTGGGGGCCTTAGAGGACCTTGTGATTTCACTGTCATGGCAAGTAGGACACCTACAGTGGGGGAGATGGTATTTGGGGAGGAGTGCGTTCAGGTGAGTTAGGAGCTGTACCAGGAGTACTGAAGCAAGGCCACCTGGTTCTTTTTCTCCGGCTAGTCCAAGGGCCAGGAAAGCCTGAGTAGGGAGGGCTGGGCTTCCCACCCCGGCTCCTCCACTTCCCAGGCGTGGGAGGAAGGGGTTGGTCTCTGAGCTGGAATACTGGAGACGCCAACAGTGGGAGCGGTGTGCAGGAAGGCTCAGATTGCTGAACGCCCTTTAAGGGTCATGCTGAAAGTGTGATGCAGGGCACCACCTGGCATCGTGAGGATGGGCATCTGGCCAGCAGGCAGCAGTGCCCAGGTTCTGCTCCAGGTGTCCGCCCCCCATGCCCCCCCCCCTCCCAGGTCAGCCAAAGCCTCTCCAAGGTGCCAGAGAGGCGGCGGCAGCTCAGGTGGTGCACGCGGGCCAGCGGCAGCCTCCACCGTTGATGGGTGTTGGCCAGGGAGAGGCAGGTGTGTGAGAGATCCTGAAGTGGACGCCAGAAGTATATTCAAGGTCATAGCCTCCAGTGTGGCCTCGACGTATGCGCCATGGAGAAGTGGCAGGAACACAAAAGACATCTGCAGGCCTTTCCCCTTCCTAGTTTTGGTGCTGCCTTGAGGAGCAGGGCACCCATGGGGGCCACGTAACCTGCTGTGCTCCTGCCTGGAGCCTTACTCCCCAGGTTTGATGTGAAGCTACCCACAGGAGGATCTCTTCATATCTGCTCCTTCCCGCTCCCCACCAACCAGTCCACCTTGGAGCACCCCAGTCCTTGTGAAATCACAGCCGCTGTCACAGAGACCAGCTCCAGACCGCCTTGTGTCATTGAACCCCTAAGTGCTGGGTAAAGATAAAGCAGGAAGCAGCAGGGATCGGAGCACCTAGGCCCTGGGCAAGCAAACGTGGTCGAGTGGGTTGGTAGTCAATGCCAGGTGATTTAGCCTGCTGGGTACCAGGAAAAGCCTGGAGCCAAACGACTGACTTAATCAGTTGCCCTGGCAACAACATTGCCCTTGGCTCTACCCAGACAAGATTGATTTGAGCCTGTTGCCCTGGTAACTCGTGTTGCTCCCCCGGGACAGGAAGTAACAACTTCAGCTCTGTTGGGTGAGAACACCTCCCCCAACCTGAGGGGGTCCACCTGTGCATCCCGCTGCCAGGTGCAGGGCAGCAGTGGGATGGGCTCTCCACATTCTGAGTGCCCATGGAAGACTCGTTAGCAAAGGGGAGCCCCCAGGGAGGAGGCTGGGGCACTAGGGACAGGCTCTTCCCGTGTGCCCCTCTCTCCTCCTCCGTCCAGGTTCTCACTCCTCTGGAGGGGGATGCAGGGACAGCGCCACCCCCTTCCTCCATCGGAGAGCTTGACAGAGGTCCTGGGCACTGGCTCCTGCTTCCTCACCCCCAGAGGCAGCCGCTGGTGACCTGCTGAAGGCTGGGGTCAAGCCAGAGGACTGTTGCCTGCAGAGCACTGTCACAGCATTGGCCAGGGGGACATGAGCACTTGGTCAGAAGCCTGGTGGCAGTCTGGGTGAGTCCTTCCAGCCCCATGGTGTGGGTCCAGATTTGTAACCGCCAGGCAGGGCCTGCAGGGAGGCCCTGGGCGACGGGGCGGGGGAACACAGCCCAGTCATTTAGACATTTCCTGAGGCCAGGGATTCTTCCATCTTTGCTGCCTGCCCGGAGAGAGGGCGCCGGGTGGAGGCAGCACTAGGCTGTTCCACACCGAGACCAGCTGCAGTCCCGGTCTCGGCCTACGCCCTGCGAACTCTTGATTTTTCTGCCCTGGAGTTGGACGCTGACCCGTCGTAACTTCTCTGACTGGTCACCCTGCCCTGGCCAGTGAGCTGGCGGGGGTCCGTGTGGGACAGAGTGACTGGGAAGCGTGGAGGGGGGACTGCAGGAGGTCCTGCGCCCAGGCACACTGAGCAGTTAAGGAGATCCCTGGGAAAGAGCGGCAGTGTGAGTCAAACAGTAAGAAGCACTGCAGCTGCTGGTCCTTTAAATCTCACCCCCGAACCTCAGTGTTTTTGGTTAGGAAAGGAGGCACCGGGGAGCTGGGGAAAAAGGCGGCTCCTCCTTCCCCTCCTTCTCCGCCACAAGATTCCAGCTTCCCTCCCGTCCCTGGCTCTGAGCAGAGAATGGGGAAGAGACAGAGAGATAATCAAGGGTGACAGAGGAGAATACCCAGGGAAAAAAAAGATGGTGGTCCACCCTGGGAGCGCCACCGGGAGATGGAAGGAGGGTAGAGGCTGGAGAGCGGGAACACAGACACAAGGCAGGATGGGGACTGAGCCCTGGGAAGGTGGGGAGGCCACGCCTGGCTGGGCAAAGAGCAGCAGCTGAAGGTATTTACAGAAAAATCCTCAAAGTAAAT